>NC_064828.1:50291079-50592709 GCF_024166365.1 Elephas maximus indicus | reverse complement strand
AAGTAAACTTATTCAATTTAAGAATTGTCATTTTTTTGAGATTATGCTTTTCCTATGTTTTTGGCATTAAGTCAACTTGCTTTGATGACGTAATGGCAACAGTAGATGGTAGACAGCATTTTCTAATGAACTTTCTAGGAGAAGAAAAGAATTTCAATTCTAGTTTGGTTCCCCAAATATGCATATTTTAATGTTCTCTGAAACCCCTGTAACCACTGGAGGAGAGAGTGTGGTGTTTGTTGTACAAAATTCCTGGTTTAGACACCTAACAACTCGAGCCCAGTAGTGGTTGTGCCTCTGCTTATCTACCTCTAGACTCACTTTCCTAATCTGAAAAACTGAGATTATAATACCTTCTCACCGTCATACATGTAAAAGGTCTTTTGTTTTGCTTAAGGCTAAAACCAAACCAAACCCATTGTCTTCAAGTCCATTCCGACTCATGGCAACTCCATAAAAACTTCCAGCCTTTTGGTTAGCAGCAGAGCTCTTAACTACTGTGCTACCAGGGCTCCAAAGTAATTAATACATAACCCATGTTACAAATAATAATAATATTGAAAAGATTTGAGATTTGATTTTATTGTCAAATATTTAGCCTGTCTAGTACATTTAGGAAACTGTGCCTACTTACTTAACAATTTTCTGAGCTAAGAATTTATTGAGCTACATATATTTGAACTGGACTTTTAATGTTAGATAATGTATTGACCTTGGCAGAAATCTAAATTGGAGGAAATTCTGGAAATCAGAGCCACACACACACGCGCACACATAGCCAGAGTATTTAAAATTGAGATGTGAAACAAGGGATGAAAAAAGGAAAGTATGAGAAAAAATAATTTTTAAGGAAGCTGCCTAACATAATATAACCCAACTGAAGGATTACTTGTAGAGTACATGTAAGAAAATAATGCACTATTATACAAGTAAATTTATAACTTATATTTTACTAGTTAATCTCTTGCTAGCAGAAGAGTTAGATCCCATGTTATTATAGCATCACTTTTATCCAAGAAGCCAGCCGTGTTAGCAAACCTCTCTGCACCTCCTGTCTCCTGTTTCCTTGTTCTTTACCAGATGGAAAGTGTGGAATCTAACGGTCACACCTTCCATCTGACTTCTTCAAGTTAATGAATTTCTCTAGTAAGGGGATGAAGAATTTATTAAAATCTGGGCAGGGGTGGGAGTGGGGGGGGGAGCCAAGAGGGAGTGAAAGTTAAATGGGACCGACAATGCCTTTCAGACACACGTGTGATTCCCCAGAGCAGTGAGGAACCTAGAATGCATGCTTATCTGTAATTACTACAACAGAGCAAATTTCTAAACAACTGATGCCTGCAAGCAAGTCCTCATCTGCTCAGCTGGGTGGAGTCAGCAGTATGTGCTGACTCTGCCAGTGCCAGGTCTGGATTCATTAAAGACAGAATCAAACTGCTAACGGAAGCAAGAAAGAAGGAA
Organism: Elephas maximus indicus; assembly: GCF_024166365.1. Classification (NCBI taxonomy): domain Eukaryota; kingdom Metazoa; phylum Chordata; class Mammalia; order Proboscidea; family Elephantidae; genus Elephas; species Elephas maximus. The sequence goes on along the minus strand of NC_064828.1, from coordinate 50,591,248 downwards.
TTAATGTTGAAGGTGGTTTCTAGAGGCTACTCTGCAAAATTAATGCTGCTGTCTCAGATAGAACCACCATGATGGCTGAATTTTTAGCCCACTAACTATGTAAACATCTTCACTAAAAAACAAGAGCCCAGATTTGGAATTTTGCAAATATTTGATAATAAGAGAAGCAAAATCCAAAGAATGGGCTAGCTTTGATCTTGTGATTCCATTATTTGGAAAATGAAATAAATCTATTTCTAAAACAACAACAACAAAACTTTTTGAGTTTTCTTTGTTTATACCAAGACTCTGGTGTAGGCCTTGCTGGAAAAATGGCAGTTCAAGTCCACCCAGAAGCACCTCAGAAGAAAGGCCTGGAGATTTAATTCTGAAGGGTCACAGCCACTGAAAACCCTGTGAAATGCAGTTCTGTCCTGAAATACATGGGATTGCTATGAGTCAGAATCAACCCGATGGCATTTTTTTTTTTTAGTTTTGTGTACTAACATGTTACTTCTTCCCTTATATAAATCTGTATTTGTGAATGCCCATTGGCCCAAAAAATAACCATGCAACTTGGTAACACTTAAAAAGCAGTACTTAAGGGACTAGATAGAATGAGATTAGAGCAGATTTAATTTCATATGCGCTCAAGTGGAAATGTTACCAGGCTAAACACAGGCTATGTGTTCATGATGGATGGAAACCCTGGTGGGTAGTGTTTAAGGGCTACGGCTGCTAACCAAAAGGTTGGCAGTTCAAATCTACCAGGTGGTCCTTCGAAACCCTATGGGGCTGTTCTACTGTGTCCTATAGGGACACTATGAGTCGGAATCAACTCAGCGGCAACGGGTTTGGTTTGGTTTGGGTCATGACGGTTAGCAACATAAAGTTTAGATCCTGTGCTTCCAAATTACCTCAAACGTCCTAATTAATCTCAGGAAAGTCAATACTTTAGATGTTGCCAGAAATTTTCAACCTGCTTCAAGAAAATATTCATAACGAAAAATTTCTTTCTTTAAGTTCATCAAAAAGCCATTAATATCTGCATATGGAAGTTGGTTCTCCATTTACCATAACATGTAGTGGACTTACCACTACCATTGCAAATAAACATGGTGTCTGGTTCTTTGTTCACATTACTTAATTGTAGAGTAGTGCCCAAATTCCAGTTAAAAGTATAAGATGCCTTTATAGTTTTATTAGGTAGTTTGAACAGGTTAGTGGTGGGTCCTTTTACATATTCATGATCTTTGGTCAATACAGGTAACACTAACTGATGCTCAAGTCACCAGAGGCCATGGGGAAGAGAAAAACTCCACCCAGCTTTAGAGTGGGGAAGTTATACAATGATGTTAACTACCTGTGTGCAGAGTAGCAAAGACACCCTAAAACTGCAGTCCCCAAGCTTTGGTGTGCACCAGAATCATTAGGAAAATTATTAAGACCATCAAAGTCAGGGACTCAAAGATGCAAATTTATATTCAGGGTGAGTCCAGAACACCCGTACTTCGCAAGCTCTCTAAGTGATTCTGATGCATTAAGAAAAACTGAGAAGCACTGTTCTAAAAGGTAAGTAGTGATTTATGTTGCAAATTTCTTTCCAGAAGATAAAGAGTAACTCAAAATTGTAGTATTTCCTCAGACTCTGAGGACTTTCAAGGAGCCCTGGCGGTATAGTGGTTAAAGCGATAGACTGCTAACCGAAAGCTCAGCCGCTCCCTGGGAGAAAGTCTGCTTCCATACAGATTTACAGCCTTGGAAACCCTATGGGATCACTATGAGTCCCACTCGCCAGAAATAGTTTTTTTGTTTTGTTTTGTTTTTAAGGACTTTCAAGGCACATTATTGTTTTTAAAAACAAAACTCCTCCCCTCAAAATTCTTTAAATAATCATAACTTCAAAGTTTTCCCTTCCATCCCTCAATGCACAAGGTACTGTATATTTTGCAAAAGCCTTTTTTTTTTTTTTTCTCTTTCCTACTGTCAAAGAGTAATGAACACCTACTCTATTGAAGTAAAAGCAAGGAGATTTACTGAAGATTTGAAAACAGTCGGAACCAGGGAAACGTCTGATCTCACAAAGTGAAACAAACACTCTGGAGAAAGGGAGGGGAAAAGGGTTCCATTGTGTGTTGAAAATAGGAACTAACAGTGCAAAACCTATGCTTCGTGCTTGGTGAGGTAAGGTAGCCGGAGAGAGGATATCTCCAAGCAGAGAACCAAAAGAAATTGGTTACACAGGATAGGATAATCGCAGAAGTAATGACATTAGGACTGTATAGGTGGCCACAAAATGATTACAAAGTATTTCTTCCCAAGGACATTTTGGTTTAAAAAATACCTAGGGGAACAACATGTTTCTTGAGGGTGTTTGGCTCTGGGCATGTCTGATAAGCTTAAGGGCATGAGGACCTTCATAGGAACATTGTGTTGACATTCCTCTAGCTTAACCATACACAGGCACAAAATCTCCTTGGCTACATGATTAAGTCTGTATAAAAGGTTAACAGTTGCTAAGGCACAACCAGAAGCAGAAAATGGAGTTGAGCCCAAACTTGAACTGGCCTTTTCAGATACACCAGGAACCTTGATTTTAAAAGCTCTTACACAATTTAATAATAATAATATCTAGGGATAACAATGTAAAATGTTATGCACACCCACATAAAACTATGCAACATCTAATTAAAAGTCAAAGATAGGGAGGAAAATTTAAGTTACCTTTCCTATGGTTTATTCTTCCAAAAGTAGCAACAGTGACATTAAAGACAGACTTGGCTTGACCTTTAGAGAAATGGTACGTAGGTCCAGAGGAATGGAGCACCAAGCCCTCTCCTTAGAAATGTCCTTATTTCAGACACAACTCTTTTTCACCTTCCAATTCAACGCTAGGTTGCTAAGAACAGTTATTTGTGCTAACTGACTGGCCTTTCTTCTGTTGCCTTTACACCTTCACAGAGGTGGAATGGACAATTTGGGCACTGTTACAAAGGTTTATTGGGCTTGAATCTCATAATGTGAACCACACAAAAATTCTATTCTGTTTAATTAAGTCATCTCTGAGTTCACGGGTTAGATAATTAGAACATCAGGAATCTACCAAAGTATTAAGAGTTTGAAATTAATGGTACCCAAAGATTTCCAGCTGTGCTCTGAATTGAATGTACAATTTACCTTTTCAGTAAGAACCAATTTGCTTTCCTTGGGGGGAGGGGGAGAACACTCTCCTGGTAGCATCTGTCCTTTCTTTTCTTTTTTATTTCTTTGATCTCAACAACTTTGATTGTTTTCTTAAAATAACATGCAGTTGAAATGTAGATGTAAATCTGTAAATTTAAAAGCTACTTCTCATGGAAATGTGTAAGAGTTCTGGGAATTGTACATAACTAAAACAGGAGAGAATATAATAAACTCCTCTATATTTCTCTTTTCTTCAGCACCATTACAATATACACAGTAGAACTGGGCTTTTGTATGCACACTGACAATCCTAGCATTCCATGTCAAACCCATGAAATGTTGTCTTTCAGTGTGATGCCTCCTTCATTGACAAAAGATAGGATCTGAACAATGAATTGCTTTTTCACTTGCTATTGTGGAAGCCCTTTTTTTCTGATGAACTCTATGTGATTTAAAATCTTTATTTCATCCATTAGGCTATTGATGGCAGGCTTGCTTATTTGCTTTTAGGCAGGTAATATGAGTGATTCATTAGCTACTGAGAAGCAGCTTTCTCATATTGAAGACCTTGTTCCAGGAATTACAGGATCTGGTACACTACATAAAGGTTCAGTAAATACAGATGAATGAATGAATGAATGAAGATGAATATGTTGATGGAGAAAGTACCATTGAATGGCAGAAACACCTTTCCTTCAGGCATCCCACACAGTTTTAAACACCCTCTCCATTTTATCATGGCTTGTTCTTCCAAAAGTAGCAACAGTGACATTGCAAGTGGGAGGAAGACAGACTTGGCTTGACCTATAGAGAAATGGTACGTAGGTCCAGAGGAATGGAGCCCCAAGCCCTCTCCTTAGAAATGTTCTTATTTCAGACAAAACTCTTTTTCACCTTCCAAGTCAATGCTACGTTGCTAAGAACATTTATTTCTGCTAAGTGACTGGCCTTTCTTCTGTTGCCTTTACACCTCCACAGAGGTGCAATGGACAATTCAGGCACCCTCAAATGAACATAACCGATGCAGCTCAATTTCAGTGTGTGGCTAAATACTCAATGTTGATTTGTGGCCACAGCTCTTATCAAAGTTGCAGAAGCCTTGCTCTTCCCACAGTTTAGTTCAGCAAATAGCCCTAAAGATGTACTAAAAATCCTGTTAGTCCTTGAAGAGTTTACAGTCGTAATCGGGAGGGAGGAAAGTAAGACAGGCATACATTTAGAAGTTTGTTCATGTTTAAACAGTCCCTGGATGGTGCATGGTTAACATGCTCAGCAGCTAACTAAAACGTTGGAGGTTCAAGTCCACTCGGAGGCACCTAGGAAGAAATCCCTAGTGATCTACTTCAGAAAACTCAGCCATTGAGAACACTATGGAGTGCAGTTCTACTCTGACACACATAGAGTCACCCTGAGTCAGAGAGACGGTTGTATTTTACTGAATAATGATGACTCCAGGCAGGGCAAGGATATTCATAAGTCAGGTCTCTTTTTTTTCCCCCCACCTTTTATCACTGCTACCAGTGCTTTCTTTGATTCTACCTCTGGCTTTTATTTTTAAAAAGTTTTTTTTACTTTAAAAACTTACAGTGATTAGAGTGGGCTGATTAGACAATTTGAGTATTTGCTGCCATATGACTTTGAGCTTCCCTGTCCCCATGGGCTGTTAGTCCTTGGCATGTTCCTGAATGCTTAACATTAAAATTCTAATGAAAGACTATACTTGGCAGAGCCAACATGGCACTATAGACAGAAGCACCATGCTGTCCCTCCTCAGTAGACTCAGAAAACTAAGGAAAACAGAGGCAGACATCATCAGTCTTGGAACTCTAAGCATTAAGTGAAGAGATAACTCAACCAAGCACGTAATGGAATAAGACACTGACAGAGCACAGAGAGCAAGGAGAGATATAAGCAGAGGTCCCGTATCTGCTAATGCAGCACGGATTCGCCATCTTGGACTCCTCAGCAAACAGGGAGTACAAGAAGGCAGCTTCACGGAGCTCCCAGCAGGATACAGAGCACCCAGTAACCGTCCATACACACTTTCTCACACCCCACCCTTCTACCCCCTGTTCGGCCTCCACTGTTTCCTGGCAGGCCAGTGTCGCTCATCCGGGGAGTCACTGGCTCCGTGCTACTTGGATTCACCCCACCCACACTGGCCAACCGCTTTAGTGCCATTTCTTTATTGCTGTTGTTGCTTTTTTTCATCTGCTTTTGGTTTCTTCCCTCTCTCACCTCCTTCCCTACTTTTCTGTCAAACACCTGGCTCTATGTGCCAACTCTGCTTCTTCTTTACAGGCCGTCAAGCACCGCTTGGCTGGGGAACCACTTCCTGGTCTGTGCTACCATGCTTGTGGGACCCCTGTGGACATTTTTTTTTTTTTCCTTTTCCATTTTCTTTTTTCCTTTTTGATTTTTTTCATTTCTTGGTTTCTCGCCTCTTTCTACTTACCTTCTTTGCCTCTCTCCTGAATACCTGGTACCCTTTCTAGACAGGCTGCACCTCAAGGTTTGGGAGCCACTTCCCCAGTCTGCACTGCCTCACCAGTGGGATCCGTGGGGGTGTTTCTTTTTTTCTCGTTTTTCCTTATTGTTTTTCTTCATTTCTTAGTTTCTCATCTCTTTCTACTTTCCTTCATCTCCTGTCTCCTGAATACCTGGCACTGTATACCATCTCTGCCCCTTCTAGACAGGATTCACAGTGCCTAGTGGCTTGGGAACCACTTCCCCGGTCCACACTGCTAAAGCAGTGGGCTCCCTTAGGGATTTTTTTTTCTTTTCTCAATTTCCTGTCTCTCTCTAACATCCTTCCCTTCTTTACTCCTGAACATTTGGCACCATGTGGCATCTCTGCTCCTTCTAGATGGGCTGTGTGGCATACTTCTGGGGAGACACTTTTCCGGGCCACACCACCACACCAGTGGGCTTCTTTGGGGATTTTTTTTTTCTTTTTACTTTACTCGGTTTCTTGTCTCTCTCTACCATCCTTCCCTTCTTTTCCTGTGAACACCTGGCAACATGTGGCATCTCTGCTTCTTCTAGATGGGCTGTGCAGTGCCTCTTGGCTGGGGAGCCACTTCTCTGGTCCATACCACCACACCAGTGAGCTCCCTCAGGGCATCTTTTTTTTTTTTTTTTTCTGTCTGTCTTCTCAATTTCTGGTTTCCTTCTGCCTTCCTTCCTTACCCTTCTCCTGAACACTTGGTGCCTTGTGCCATTTCCGCTCCTTCTTGATGGGCTTTACAGTGCTACTGTGCCACTCGGCTGGGGACCAGCTTCCAATGGGCTCCCTTGGGACTTTTCTTTTTCTTCTTTACGTTCTTCTTTTTTTCTCGGTTTCTTGTGTCTCTATACCTTCCTTCCTTACCCTTCTCCTGATGCTGCATGCCGTGTCTGCTCCCTTGTGATGGACTGTGCAGTGCTGCTCATCTGGGGACCTGCTTGTGGTGGGCTTACTTGGGGCATTTTTTTTCTCTTTCCTCTTTCTTCTTCTCCCCCCACCCCCTTGGTTTCTTGTCTCTCTCCACCTCCCTTCCTTTCCTTCCTCCCAATGACCTGACATCTTTTTTTTTTTCTCTTGGTTTCTTGTCTCTCTACATTCCTTTCATTCTTTTTCTCTGACCACCTAGCCATGTGTGCCTTTCTCTCTCCTTTTTTTAAAATCTAGTTTCTTATCTCTCTCTCTCTCCCTTCCTTTCCTTTCTTCCACCCACCTAGCTGCAAGTGCTGTACCTGTCCCATATTCACAGACCATGCCTCACTGCCTGGCTGGAAAGCCATCGGCACACAGCTTCCCAGAGTCTGTGCCACTCCAACAGCAGGATCCCTCAGTTTTTTTTTTTTTTAGCTTCTGTTTCTCTGTCCTCTATCTCTTCTTTCCTATACCTGCTTAGCTCTACACATCACAACCTCCTCTCTCCCTCCTGCCTATCATTGTACCCCTGAGCAGCACAGACATGGCCTACAGGAACCTGCCCTGCATTGACTCCTGGCCCACCCTGTTGGCCCCAGTACATGCCACAAACAACCCATCCCAGCCCCTCCCCTTCAACTGGACCTGCCCTGCTGCACCATAGCTGAGCGACTGGCCCTGCACATCGGACAGGTGGTGAGATGTCTTGTGCCCACAGAGGAGGAAACAACAAAGAACGCACAGTCTGCCTGCTCAGACATAACCAACTAAAACAAAAAAGCAGGATGAAACAATCAGTAAATGAAGAGAATAACTACTAAATATCCCAAAGGCAGCAGACAATTTCAAAACATATTTTTTAAAAGAGGGTAAGATTGTTCTAGTAGGCATTCGAAATAGAACACCAGATGACATTCCAGTAGAAGAAAAGACACTGGAACTACCTGATTGGGAATTCTAATCTCTAGTGTTCAGAGCTACCCATGAATTGAAAGAAAAAGCAGACAAAAATGCTGAAAAAATAGCAAAAATTCTGGAAAAGGCAGACGAAGTCATGGAAAAGACAGAAAAAACAATGGAAGAATTCAGGAAAATAATACAGGAACACAATGGCAAAATAAATTCGCAACTAGAAATCATACGGAAACAGCAATTAGAAATTCAAAAGATAACAAGATTTCAGAAATGGACACTGGCATAGAAGTTCTGAGAAGCAGGTTTGAAACAATGGAAGACAGGGATCAGTGAAATTGAAGACAAATCCTTGGATACACTTTGAGGAAAAATCAGAAAAAAAAGAATGAAATAAAATGAAGAAATTCTGAGAATGATGTGGGATACAATCAAAAGCAAAAATTCATGAGTGATTGGAGTTCCAGAACAGAGACAGAAAACACAGAGAAGATTATTGAAGAATTGCTGACAGAAAAGTTTCCTAATATCTTGAAAGACAAAAAGCTGACCATACAAGAAGCTCAATGAACTCTATATAGGATAGACCCCAAAACAAAATCACCATGGCATATCATAATCACACTTGCTAAAACCAAAGACAAAGAAAGAATCCTGAGAGCAGTTCAAGAGAAATGAAAAGTCACATACAGAGGTAAAACAATAAGATTAAGCTCTAAACACTCAGCAGATACCATGCAGGCAAGAAGGCAATAGGATGACATATGTAAAACCTTGAAAGAAAAAAATTACCAACTAAGAATAATATACCCTGCAAAACTCTCATTCACATATGATGTTGAAATCAGGACATTTCCAGATAGAAATTAAGGGAATATGAAATAAAACAAATAGACTGTACAAGAATTATTAAAGGGAGTCATTCGGTTTGAGAACAAACAACATCAGATGACAGCCTGAATCGAGGATGTAAGACCACACCGGTCAGATACCAACCTAGAAAATGAACTCAAGGATTAATCAAACTAAAAGATTCACAATAGGGAACCAGAGGGGTTAATCTGTAAATGATAACAACGTCAGCACAATAAAACAGTGAATAAATTGTGTGGGTATAGAACTTTCTAATGGAGAGGGAGTCAAGGCGATACCAAGTAATAAAAAAAAGATACAAACTTAGGAAGATGGGGTAAATTTCAAGGTAACCACAAAGAAAGTTAACAAACCTATTCATCAAAAATAAAGAAGAAAAACATAGAGTCTCAGTAAACACAAAATCTACCAAAAGAAATGAAAAAACAAAAGGAATTCAGCACAGGAAAGGGACAGGAACAAAGAAAATGTCAGCACCACAAAAAAAAAAAAAAGACTGCAAAATGACAGCAATAAACTCATACCTATCAATAATTATACTGAATGTAAATGGCCTAAATGCAGCCATAAAGAGACAGAGAGTGACAGAAAGGGTAAAAAAAAAAAACAGGATCCATGTAGCTGTCTATAAGAGACACACCTTAGAAACAAAGACATAAATTTATTAAAAATCAAAGGATGGAAAAAATATATGAAGTAAACAGCTATCAAAAAAGAGCAGGAGTGGCAATACTAATCTCAGATAAAATAGGCTTTAAAACAAAATCCACCATAAAAGACAAAGAAGGGCATTATATAGTGATTAAAGAGATAATCCATCATGAAGACATAACTGTAATAAATATCTATGCACTCAGTGACGGGGCTCCAAAATACATAAAACAAACACTAACAGCACTGAAAAGAGAAATTGACAATTCCACAACAATAGTAGGATACTTCAACACACCACTCTCAGTAAAGGACAGAACATCTAGAAAGAAATTCAGCAAAGACACAGAAGAGCTAAAGGGCACAATCAGTCAACTTGACCTCAAAGACATATATAGAACACTCCACCCAACAGCTGCGAAGTACACATTCTTCTCGAATAAACGTGGAAACTTCATAATAGACTACATCTTAGGCCACAGAGCAACCCTCTACAAAATCCAAAACATTGAGATAATACAAAGTATCTTCTCTGATTACAACACCATCAAAGTAGACATTAACAACAGGAAGAGCAAGGAAAAAAAATCAATTACATGGGAACTAAATAACACCCTGCTTAAACACCACTCGGTAACAGAAGAATCAAAGGTTGGAATAAAAACTTTCCTAGAATCAAATAAGAATGAAAATACATCATACCAAAACCTTTGGTACACAGCAAAGGCAGTGCTCAGAGGTCAATTTACAACAATAGATGCACACATCAAAAAAGAAGAAAGGGACAAAATCAAAACATTAGCTACACAACTCAACCAAATAGAAAGAAAACAGCAAAAGAAGTTCACAGCCACCAGAAGAAAGGAAGTAATGAAGATCAGAGCAGAAATAAATGAAATAGAGAATAGAAAAACAATAGAATCAACAAAATCAAAGGGGTTCTATGAAAGGATCGACAAAATTGACAAACCACTGGCCAAACTGACAAAAGAAAAACAGGAGAGGATGCAAATAACCCAAATAAGAAATGAAATGGGGGACATTACAACAGACCCAACTGAAATAAAAAACTATAACAGAGTAGTACGAAAAACTATACTCCAACAAATTTGAAAACCTAGAGGAAATGGAAAAATTTCTAAAACACACTACCCACCCACACTAACACAAACTGATGCTGAAAATCTGAACAGCCCATAACAAAAGAAGAAACTGAAAAGATAATTTAAAAAACTGCCAACGAAACAAAGCTCTGGCCCAGATGGCTTCACTGGAGAATTCTACCAAACATTCAGAGGAGAGCTTATACCAGTACTACTCAAAGTATGTCAGAACATAGATAAGGAAGGGATACTTTTGAATTCATTCTATGGAGCTAGCATAACCCCAATACCAAAACCAGTCAAAGACACCATAAAAAAAGAAAATTACAGACCAATATCTCTCATGAATATGGATGCAAAAATTCTCAACAAAATTCTAGCCAATAGAATTCAACATCATATCAGAACATAATACACCATGACCAAGTGGGATTCATACCAGCTGTGCAAGGATGGTTCAACATTAGAAAATCAATCAATGAAATCCACCCTATAAATAAAAGAATCACACAATTATCTCAACTGACACAGAATAGGCATTCAACAAAGTCCAACATCCATTCCTGATAAAAACTCTCAATGAAATAGGTATAGAAGGGAAATTCCTCAACATAATAAAGGACATCTATAGAAAACAAACAGCCAACATCATTCATAATGGAGAGAGGCTGAAAACATTCCCCTTCAGAACAGGAAAAGACAAGGATGCCCTTTATCACCACTCCTATTTAGCATTGTGTTGGAAGTCCTACCTAGAGCAAGAAGGCAAGAAAAAGAAATAAAGGGCATCCAAATTGGTAAGGAAGAAGTAAAACTATTCCTATTTGCAGATGATATGATACCATACATAGAAAATCCAAAAGGCTATATGAGAAAACTACTGGAACTAATAGAAAAATTCAGCAGGGCAGCAGGATACAAGATAAACATAAAAAAAATCAGTTGGATTCCTATACCAATAGAAAATGATGAAAAGTAAATCAGGAAAACAATACCATTTATAATATTCCCTAAAAAAAGAAAAACACTTAGGAATAAATCTAGCCAGGGATGTAAAAGATCTATACAAAGACAACTACGAAACAGTACGGCAAGAAACCAAAAAAGATCTATATAAATGGAAAAACATACCATGATCATGGATAGGTAGACTCAACATTGTGAAAATGATAATTCTACCCCAAGCAATCTACGAATACAATGCAATCCAGATCCAAATATGACAACTTTCTTTAAAGAGATGGAAAAACTAATCATAAAAAAAAAAAAAAAATCATTAGCTTTATATAAAAAGGGAAGAGGCCCAGGATAAGTAAAGCACTATTGAAGAAGAAGAATAAAGTAGGACTCCCACTACCCAACCTACTATACAGCCATAGTATTCAAAACAGTCTGGTACTGGTACAACAACAGATACATTGACCAGTGGAACAGAATTGAGAACCCAGATATAAATCGCCTGATCTTTGACAAGAGCCCCAAGTCCATCAAATGGGGAAAAGTCAGTCTTTTTAACAAATGGTGCTGTCAAAACTGGATGTCCGTCTGCAAAAAAAAAAATGGAACAGGGCCCATACCTCACACCATACATAAAAACTAATACAAGCTAGATCAAAGACCTACATATAAAACCAAAAATTATAAAGATCATAGAAATAAAAATAGTATCAATGCTAGAAGCCCTAATACACAGCATTAGCAGGATACAAACACATTACTAACAACACACAAACTCCAGAAGATAAGCTAGATAACTGGGATCTTCTAAAAATTAAATGCTTGTGTCATCAAAAGACCACCAAAAGAGTAAAAAGAGAACCTACAGGTTGTGAAAAAAATTTGGCTATGACAAACCCAACAAAGATCTAATTTCTAAAATCCACAGGAAAATCCAACACCTCTACAACAAAAAGACAAATAATCCAATTTAAAAAATTGGCAAAGGAAATGAACTAACACTTCACCAATGAAGACATCCAAGCAGCTAATAGACACATGAGGAAATACCGTTGATCACCAGCCACTAGAGAAATGCAAATCAAAACCACAATCAGATACCATCTCACCCTGGCATTACTGGCACAAATCAATAAAATAGAAAATAACAAATGTTGGAGAGGCTGTGGGGAGATTGGAAGTCTCATGCATTCCTGGTAGGAATGCAAAGTGGTATAGCCATTTTGAAAAATGATATGGCATTTCCTTAGAAAGCTAGAAATAGAAATGCCATGATTCAGTAATCCCACTCCTAGGAATATATCCTAGAGAGATAGGAGCTGTCACATGAATAGACATAATCACACCCATGTTTATTGCAGCGTTGCTAACAATAGCAAAAAGATGGAAACAACCTAGATGCCCATCAACAGATGAATGGATAAACAAACTATGGTACATACACATAACTGAGTACTACGCAACAATAAAGAACAATGATGAATCTGCGAATCATCTCATAACATGGATGAATCTGGAAAGCATTCTGCTGAGTGAAATAAGTCAACCACGAAAGACAAATATTGTATGAGACCACTACTATAAAAACTCATGGAAAGGTTTGCACACAAAGAGAAACAATCTTTAATGGTTACAAGGGAGGGGACGGGTGGGATTGAAAAACACTAAATACAGAAGTAGTAACTTTGGTGAAGTGTAAGACAGTACACAATGCTGGGGAACCCAGCACAACTTGTACAAGGCAAGGTCATGGAAGCTCCATAGACACATCCAAATTCCCTGAGGGACTGAATTATTGGGCTGAGGGCTGTGGGGACCATGGTCTTAGGGAACATCTATCTCAATTGGCATAACATAGTTGATAAAGAAAATGTTATATATCCTACTTTGGTGAGTAGCATCTGGGGTCTTAAAAGCTTGTGAGCAGCCATCTAAGATACTCCACTGGTCTCACCCCTTTGGGAGCAAGGGAGAATGAAGAAAACTAAAGACACAGGGAAAGATTAGTCCAAAGTGCTAATGGACCACAACTACCACAGCTTCAACCAGACTAAATCCAGTACAATCAGGTGGTGCCCAGCTACCACCCCCGCCAGCTCTGACAGGGATCACAATAGAGGGTCCCAGACGAAGCTGGAGAAAACCGTAAAGCAAAATTCGAACTCACAGAAAAGGCCAGACTTACTGGCCTGACAGAGACTGGAGGAACCCCGAGAGTATGGCCCCCCGACACCCTTTTAGCTGAGTAATGAAGTCACTCCTGAGGTTCACCCTTCAGCCAAAGATTATACAGGCCCATAAAACAAAATAAGACTAATAGGGTACACAAGCCCAGGGACAAGGACTAGAAGGCAGAAGGGGATAAGATAGCTGGTTATAGGGAACCCGAGGTCGAGAAGGGAAAGTGTAGACATGTCGTGGGGTTGGTAACCTATGTCACAAAACAATATGTGTACTGTTTAATGAGAAACTAGTTTGTTCTGTAAACCATCATCTAAAGTACGATTTTAAAAAATTCTAATAAATAAATATACTTGATTTTTATAGTAGTTTTTGTTCATTTTTTCTTTGTTTTCTGGTAGTCTTAGGGCTAGTGTCAACCACTTTTTGTTGTTCGTCTCCAAGACCTGAAAGGAGAATAAATTGTATAAAAATGCATGATGTAGTTCTTAACTTTGCAACAATTGCTTATAGGTGCTCCATTTTTTTTTCCTCTTAACCTAAAACACCAAAACCCCATTTCCATCAAGCCGATTGCAACTCATAGGGACCCTATAAGACATAGTGGAACTGTCCCACAGAGTTTCCAAGGAGCACCTGGTGGATTCAAACTGCCAACCTTTTGGTTAGCAACCGTAGCACTTAACCACTCTGCCACCAGAGTTTCCTCTTAATGTAAGTTATTAAAATTTTAAAATGCAAAATTACTTCCACAAATCCTTAAAGCACTTCAAATAGTTTTCTTTCAATCAACATAGAGGCCATTATTTGAACTCTCTCTTTTGGAACTGTTGCCAGCTATGCATGTTTGCTGCAGAATGGCCACAATTCATAACTATCCTACCACTGCCCATAATTTGACACTTGGAATTGAATAAAATCAATTATTTTTTTTATAGTCCACGATATTTTAAAATCATTTCGATGCTTGAAATTTCAAAAGTCATATAAAACTAAAGCATATGTCCTTTTAAAATCCTAACAATCTGTCATTTAATTGACTTGCTTGTCATTTTTAAAAATGAATAGCAAAAATTGACTAGGATGACTTGAGAGTTCTCTATAGTATATCACATTCTTTTCTAAGACTTAATAGATATGACTTTACAAATATCTTAGGACACTGTATACCCTTACTTTTTTCTTTTTTTCCTTCTGCAATTAAAATATAGAGAAGATATACAATTTAATGATGTTGCAACCCCATCTACACTTCGAATATCAAATTGGGTAAATAAATTCTTTAGTCACCATGGACATTTGGTCTATAAAAGCATGCCTAGATACCAAATTCTCATGACCTGTACACAGCTGATAGGTGTTTTAGATACAATCTGGATAACATAGCAGGTTTAATCACTCTGTTACAGTCAGTTGTACCAGGCTCAGAGTCACTGGAAAGCATTCAGGAACATGTCGATGTTGCTGTTGTTAGGTGCCCTTGAGTTGTTTCTGACTTATAGTTACCCTATGTATAACAGAAAGAAACTCTTCCTGGTCCTGTGCCATCCTCACAATTGTTGCTATGTTTGAGCCCATTGTTGCAGCCGCTGTGTCAATCCACCTTGTTGAAGATCTTCTCTTTTTTGCTGACCCTCTTCTTTACCAAACATGATGTCCTTCTCCAGGAACTGGTCCTTCCTGATAACGTGTCCAAAGTACGTGAGATGAAGTCTCGCCACCCTTGCTTCTAAGGAATGTTCTGGCTATACTTCTTCAGAGACAGATTTTTTCATTTTTCTAGCAGTCCATGATGTATTCAATATTCTTCGCCAACCCCGTAACTCAAAGGTATCAATTCTTCCTCTGTCTTCCTTTTCACTGTCCAGCTTTCCCATGCATATGAAAAAAAAATGAGGCAATTGAAAATATGGCTTGGGTCAGGCACACATTAGTCCTCAAAGTCACATCTTTGCTTTTTAACACTTTAAAGAGGTCTTTTGTAGGGGATTTTCCCAATTCAATGCATCTTTTGATTTCTTGATTGCTGCTTCCATGGGTGTTGATTGTGGATCCGAGAAAAATGAAATTCTTGACTTTAATGTTTTCTCTGTCTGTCATAATGTTGCTTATAGGCCCAGTTGTGAGGATTTTTTTTTTTTTTATGTTGAGGTGCAATCCGTACTGAAGACTGTAGTCTTTGATCTTCATCAGTAAATGCTTTAAGTCTCCTCACTTTCAGCAAACAAGGTTGTGTCATCTGCATTTCGCAGGTTCTTAATGAGTCTTCCTTCAATCCTGATGCCATACTCTTCACCATATAGTCCACTTTCTCAGATTATTTGCTCAGCATACAGACTAAATAAGTGTGGTGAATGGGTACAACCCTGATGCACACCTTTCCTGATTTTAAACCACTCATTACCCCCTGTTCTATTTGAATGTCTGCCTCTTAGTCTATGTACAGTTTCCTCATGAGAACAATTAAGTGTTCTGGAAATCCCATTCTTCAAAATGTTATCCATAATTTATTATGATCCACACAGTGAATGCCTTTGCACAGTCAATAAAACACAGGCAAACATCTTTCTGGTATTCTCTGCTTTCAACCAGATTCATCTAACATCAGCAATGATATTCCTCATTCCACAACTTCTTCTGAATCTGGCTTGAATTTCTGACAGTTCTCTGTCAATGTTCTTCTGCATTCATTTTTGAATGCTCTTCAGCAAAATTTTGTGTGATATTAATGACAATGTTTGATAATTTCTACGTTCTGTTGAATCTCCTTTCTTTGGAATGAGCACAAATATAGATCTCTTCCGGTCAATTGGCCAAGTAGCTGTCTTCCAAGTTTCTTGGCATACATGAGTAAGAGCTTTCAGTGTTGCATCCATTTGTCAAAACATCGCAGTTGGTATTCTGTCAACTACTGGAACATGCCTAAGGGGAAACAGCCCTCAAAAACCCAGACCACCGAGACAGGGAAGTTCAAAGTTATATGGCAGCAAACACTCAAATACCCTAAATAACCCATTGTAACTACTGTCAAAAGCACTAAGACAGATAAATTGCTTTAGCCAAATATAACATTTAGTATAGTGCCTTGAGCCCAGTAAACACTAAGGTCATAATATGATGGAGTTCTTTCCGTCTATTATTTAACAAAATCTAATCCATCAAATGTGTATTGTCTTCTATGTGTCAGGCAGACGCCAAGTACCAAAATAAGATGGATGACATAAAGTTGGCCATAAAAGGGCGCACAATTTAGTGAAGGAGATAGGCAGATAAATAAATGATAAATAAAATACTGTGGCACGTGCTCTAAGAGGAGGAGGTATAAAGCGCTGTAGGTACCCAGCTAAGATGCTCTCATCACCATTACCACCACCATCACCATGTCTACTCCATATTTAGAAACAAAAATTGCCTGAAGTATTATAAAATTAGAATGTAACTATTTAGCTTTTCCAATAGTCTGCGTATATGTTCAAATCCACCAGTGTGTGCATTACTTTAAATGGTACTGAATAGTCTCTCGTGGGTTCTTGATTAATTAGTGACTTTCATTGTTGCCGTGGTTATGACAAATGCTAGTTGACTGTTAGTGACTAGAGCATCACTTCACACTCTGGCCGCATGATGGCAGATATCAAATACTCTAAACAACGTGCCATTTCACAGAATGTTCATCCTGACAAACTGAAAAATAGTGACCACTCTTCATGTCGGGTTTTACTTATGAGAGTAACGACCCTATGAGAGTAGTACATGAAATACTCACCTGTCATCTCCAGATATTATGTTCCTAGCAACTGAAGCTAAAAAAGTATAGGTACTTTCCCTAAAGCAAATGTGGTTCCATCTTGCTTTGATAACTTTTTAAAGTTCATTTTTGGATTCCTAATTTTCCCACTATATCACTAAGTGGTGGGATTTGATTGGGGCTCAATTTAATGCCTGCCAACACCACTCAGGATTAGCTTCGAAGCTTTTACGATAGGGTTAAATAATGTTCCAACTCTCTCCCTGCCATCCTCCATTATTGTGATCCTAATAACTGTAGAAAATGACATTTTTTAATTTGATAGGGAAGAGACTATGTGGAGCTAGAGGGAGATTAACAGTCAATCATATAAGCAGATCTAAAGCATCATAAGTGGGTGATAAGGTAGTTAGAATTTATTGAACAACAAATAAATGCCAGACACTGGGTCAGGCATATAAACCAAACCAAACCTGTTGCAGTCGAGTCGATTCCTACTCATAGTGACCCTATAGGACAGAGTACAACTGCCCCATAGGGTTTCCAAGGAGTGCCTGGTGGATTTGAACAGCTGACCTTTTGTTTAGCAGCCACAGCTTTTAACCACTATGCCACCAGTGTTTCCATATATATATATATAATTATTTTAAAAAATACATAATACATTATTTTTTTAATTTTGCAAGATTGGAATTTTTGTGTGTTTTAATAGAAGATTAAAATTGAATCTCAGAATGTCACTGAGCTATTAAATGGCCAGTATAGGAGTCAAACCCAATGAAAGCACTGAATGAATGGGAAGTTTCAAACTGAGGGGTAGAAGATGTAATGGCTGTGGAGGTTTGGCTTCAAACATGGAAAGTACAATGCTAAAGTCAGGAACTGGATTCATGCAGGTAGGAGTTGAGGAGGAAAGGCACACCATTGCCACAACTCCTAGCTAGCTCTCTGACTCTTCTGGAAAACTGGATTTGTGAAGATGGCAAGTTAAAGGAGTCGGGGGGCGGGGCGGGGGGGAAGGGACGGGTAAGAAATGATAAGAGTTCAATGTTCTAATGGGCTGGGAATGGAGGATTGTTTTTGTTCGTAGGTGCCGTTGAGTTGGTTCTAACTCATAGCAACCCTATGTACAACAGAACAAAACACTGCCTGGCCCTCATCCTCACAATCCTTACTATGTTTGAGCCCATTATTGCAGCCACTGTGTCAATCCATCTCCTTCAGGATCTTCCTCTTCTTCAGTGACCCTCCACTTTATGCATGACGCCCTTCCCAAGGGACTGGTCCCTCCTGATAACATGTCCAAAGTACATGAGAAGAAGTCTGGTCATTTTTGTTTCTAGAAGGAGCATTCTGGCTGTACTTCTTCCAAGACAGATTTGTTTTTCTTCTGGCAGTCCATGGTATATTCGATATTCTTTGCCAACACCATAATTCAAAGGCATCAATTCTTCCGTCTTCCTATTCACTGTCCAGCATTCACATGCATATGAGGTGATTGAAAACATCATGGCTTGGATCAGGTTCACCTTAATTCTTAAAGTGACATCTTGGCTTTTTAATGCTTTAAAAAGGTCTTTTGCAACAGATTTGCTCAATGCAATACTACTTCTTTTGATTTCTTGACTGCTTTTTCAATGGGCATTGATTTTAGATCCAAATAAAATGAAGTTCTTGCCACTTCAATCTTTTCTTCGTTTATCATGATGTTGCTTATTGGTCCAGTTTTACAAATTTTGTTTTCTTTATGTTGAGGTGTAATCCATACCGAAGGCTGTAGTCTTTGGTCTTCATCAGTAAGTGCTTCAAGTCCTCTTCACTTTCAGCAAGCAAGGTGTGCCATTTGCATATTGTAAGTTCTTAATGAGTCTCCCTCCAATCATGATACCCTGTTCTTCTTCATATAATCTAGTTTCTCGGATTATTTCCTCATCATACAGACTGAATAAGTATGGTGAAAGGATACAACCCTGATGCACATCTTTTTGACTTTATACCACACTGTATCCCCTTGTTCTGTTTGTTCTGTTTGAATGACTGCTTCTTGATCTGTGTACAGATTCCTCATGAGCACAGTTAAGTGTTCTGGAACTCCCATTCTTTACAATGTTATCCATAATTTGTTATGATCCACACAGTTGAATGCCCTTGCGTAGTCAATAAAACACAAGTAAACATCTTTCTGGTATTCTCTGCTTTCAGCCAAAATCCATCTGACATCAGCAATGATATCCCTCATTCCATGTCCACTTCTGAATCTGGCTCGAATTTATGTCAGTTCCCTGTCTGTGTACTGCTGCAATCACTTTTGAATGATCTTCAGCAAAATTTTACTTTATATGCATTCTGTTGGATCACCTTTCATTGGAATGGGCACAAATATGCATCTCTTCCAGTCAAATGGCCAGGTAGCTGTCTTCCAAATTTCTTGACATAGATAAGTGAGCACTTCTAGGGCTGCATCCATTTGTTGAAACATCTCGATTATTATTTCATCAATTCATAGAGTCTTGTTTTTCACCAGTGCTTTCAGTGCAGTTTGGACTTCTTCCTTCAGTACCATTGGTGCTTGATCTGAGAATTACCCTCACATAATCTAGAAGTAGAAAGACATTTACCTTGGCAGAAAGAAGATGCCATTAATCATGGACTATTATGAAAGCAGAAATCTCTTGGTGATGCAAACTGTTGAACTCTCGTCTATTCAAATCCACCCAGAGATACCCAGGAAGAAAGGCCTGGTGATCTACTTCCAAAACATCACAGCCATTGAAAACCCTATGGTTCTACTCCACTCACATGGGGTCACAATGAGTTAGAATTAACTTGTTGACCACTTTTTTTTTTTTAATGAAAGCACCTTTGGAAGGCTGACATTAATGCTTCAGTAGATGGCCAAAGGGTACATTCCCAATATGACCTCTTAAGTGAGAAAACTTTCATCTAAAAAATGGTTATGCACCCCACAATCTCACAGAAATGGGGTGACCTTGATGCATTGGATTGGGAACCAGGGTTGGATTCTTATTAACAAGCTGAATTAGAGACTCGCCAATGACTTCAGGCAAATCATCCAAAACCCAAAGTGCTATGTCCCTGTCTATATAACAGAATGATTATTTCTGCCACTACTATTGCACAGAGAAGGTGATTCTTCTTAAAGCAGCCGTTTTACAGGATATTAATATGGAAGGAAATTTTCAGAGCGAGGCTTTCTGTATCAGGCCAACAACTCTAGTGAAAACATATCATTTCGAATTTTTTCTTAAAATTCACTGCTAAAAGTACCCTCTCATGTGTTTAGACCACAGTACTCTAAAGACGTGAATATATTTTCCTTGATTTATTAAGCACTCTATTTATATTTATTTCACTGATTTGCAGTTGTTAGGAATATATCTAGCTCAAAGGAAATAAAATAACAATATTTAAAGCAAAGTGGAACATCAATATTTATGCAACTACGAACTAATCAAAACTGAAATCCCCAGAAACTTATTGAAATAATGCATGCACCTTAATCAATTAGGAAAGGAGAAAATTTAGTCAGGTATTAGAAAATAATATGCAGATTATTAATAAATTTTCTTTCTTTTCAGTGAATAAAACATTCCATAAAGTTTGGAAATAAAAAGTAATTTCCATTTTCTATTGAATAATGAGTCATATCTGGCTGAAGATTCGAATTACTGGGATTTCAAATGAAGTAGCAAACTGTTTCTTCACTCATATACTTACATCAACTTTATTTTCAACTCAGGTCTTTGATTTGGCATATGAAGGGGAAACACCATTTTGTTGATTCAAACAAAATTTGATTTTTTTCTTCAATTCTTTAGAATTGAAACTCTTTGAAATGAGCTTTATTTGGGCTCAAATTATTCATTAATTCACTCATTCTTTCATTCATTTAAAAACCTACTATTAAGTATCTACTAATTTTTTTTTTTTACATGAATTATATCTAAAGGATTTTAAAGACCAAAGGAGGGATGAAAAGGTCTAAGTCTTGCTTCCTACCCTGCAGATGCTTATCATCTCTGAGGAAACTTGACACACATGCAGTCCAATAACTAAGGAAGCTGCATTTAGTTAAATGCCATGAAAAGAGAGAATAATAGTAAGAGCTACAGTGATTAATAGAAGAAAATTAATGGGTGTTTGGTATGAGAAAGAGAAAAGTATCCCCCAATATCAAGGAGCTGGCCTGGTACTATTAGTTAGGTTTTGGTGTTGTTTTGAGCTGACCTGGCAATTACAGCAAGGCTTTGGTGTTCTCCTGTTAAACATAAACAATTTCACAGAGCATTACCATTAGACAAGGCCACTCCATGGCTATGGCAGATCAAGCAAAAACCACTCCATAATCATGTCTGAACACAGACAAAATATGAACGTTGTCCAAGTCACAAAAATGACCAAATATTCCCCTTTTCTGTCTAATATAAGTAGCTATTGCTTTCTCTGCTCACCTTTTCTTTTTTAATTTATTTATTGAAGAAGCTGGGTTGTTTGTAGTGTTTCTAACTCTAGTCACCCTGTAAAGAGTGATTGTTGCTTCCTTACCAATTACAGGGCTAGCCCCAACCTAATCTTTCCTCCTAAATAACACTTAACCAAAAACCAAACCCAGTGCCATCGAGTCGATTCTGACTCATAGTGAACCTCTAGGACAGAGTGGAACTGTCGCATAGTTTCCAAGGAGCACCTGGCAGATTCGAACTGCCAACCCTTTGGTTAACAGCTGTAGCACTTAACCACTACGCCATCAGGGTTTCCAAATAATACTTATTAAGATATTAAATCATTGAATTACCCCCACTTCCTGATCCAGAGCAAAGCCCCACTCCCTATCTATCTCTCTGTCTTCCCACATGGCTCTCTACTGAATGGCTTGAACTTCTTCACAATATGGTGGTATCAGGATTGGACTTCTTACACGGAAGCTGGTTTTCCTCAGGAAAAGGTAGAAACCAAAGTGCTTGGGCAGAAGCTTCAAGGCTTCTTACGACATTTTCTTGCCCCAGAACATCCCTCTGACACATTCTATTGGTTAAACAAGTCATTAAAACCAGCTCAGACTCAAGGAATTATAAAACTAGACTCCATCTTTCAATGGGAGAAGTAACAAAGAATTTTTGGCCATTTTCAATCTACCACACTTATACTTCTCAGAGTTCTTATTTAGCAAGACCATTTGAAACCATGTACAACCTGTTCCTTGCTACTTCTCCCATCCTATCACCTACTAATCTCCCCCTTAATAGCCTCTTTTTCCTGTTCCTCAAATATACCAAATACGTTTCTATACAGAGTCTTTTAGTTTGTGATTTCCTCTGTTGGGAGTTCTGTGCCTCCAGATACTTGAAGAGCTTACTCCCTACTTCATTCAAGTTTCTTGGTAAATGTTATCACCTTTAGAGAGGTCATCCTTGACTGCTTTTGTCACATTGCATTCCCTTACTCTTCTTAATATTCTGTATTGTACTTATCTACCTATCATATTATACTCACATTTCTGTATTTTATACGTCTCACTCCCTGGAGTGTAAGTTCCAGGAACAGGAATATTTTCTTGTTTACCTCTGTAAGAGTCGAGAATAGTGCCTCCTACTTCATAGGTGCTCAAAAAAAAAAAAAAACTTATTTCATGCAATAAATGAACAAGCCGTGAAATCATCTGGAAACTTGATTAATAAAACCCTGCATCTATAGAGTATATACTAAGATGTCTTTCAGTTATTCCTTGCTTTTTATATCTGAAACTATTCAGATTTACCTTTCTTAAGAGGATAACTGGAGCGGAAATAAATTCAAAGTGGCCCTGAACAGACACAGCAAGTGTTCTGGTTCACTCAGGAAATGCAAGATGCAGACTAATGAAGACGAATGTAAAAGGTAAGGAGAAAAGTCAATATATTTTAGAAGGATTAAATGTTCCAAAGCCTGGTTATGCATGATAGTAACCAAGAAAGGGACTTGATGTGGGCAGGAACATCTCTAAGGATATGAGCCACACTTACAAAAGGCACAGCTATAAGAAGCTAGCTGCATGGTTATGACACTGAAGAGCATTCTTCAGAATATGACTTCAAAATATAATTAGGTGGCTGATTTTTAGAATGATATATATTTGTGATTGTCTTATTGGCTATTATTATTGCCTTTTAAATAACTACTAACATAGGCTAGTAATTATTTTGTGTAAGGTCTGTAAGAAAGAAGTTTGATTCACTTTCATCTATTATTTACTTCTTTGTAAGTGTTTTCTATATTACAAAACCACCTCCAAAAGAATTATTGGACAATAATTATTTTAGTGTTATATGTAACCCTGTATTAATATTGGGAAGGCAATATTCTGTTTCCACCCTGCTGGAAAAACCCTTCTACTATTAATCTGCATGATATATTTAGCCCACGTTGGGACTGACCAGTGAGGAAATTGTTTATATAAATTCTTGGGTCTCTTGCCTGAAGAAAGAGACCAAATTGATTATCTGTGTATTGTATTATATTGCACTGGGGAGGGAAGTCTACCAAAAATATATAGGTTATTAAATTCTGGGGTTACTTGGAATTGATGGTTTCTAGGGCTGATAATTTTAATCAAATAGATAGGCCTTAGTCAATGTACCATGCTTGGGATAAAGCCATAAAAAAAAAAAAAAAAACTCCATTGCCATCGAGGCGATTGCCTTTGAACCATCTGCCTCAGAATCATGGGGAATGTGCATTTAATAACACATTTCTGAACCCTAGCACAGATATACTGTATCAGACTCTCTGGGAGTGTGACCAATGCACTTGCGTTTTGATCACGCCCCATCAGACAATTAATCATGTACAATAATGTTTAAAAACCAGTACTTTAAGTCAGCGTAGCAGAGATGGGAAGTTAAGTTCAAGGGAGAAGAGAATAATGATGAAAGAATAAAAACAGAAAAAATGTCATGAGAGCCTGTAAGCCCACCACTTCTCCTCTTCTATGTCTCTGCCCCAAAATCTAACAAAGGAGGAAATGGGGGTCACAAAGGCAGGAAGAGGACAAGAAGTGATACAAATTATGGATCTCTGAAGTCTGGTAAAACTATACCCCCTGCCAGTTGGCAGACCTACCACACATGATACTGCTGGTCGGTGTCATTGAGTCCATTCCGATTCATAGGGACTCCATGTGACAGAGCAGAACTGCCCCATAGGGTTTTCCTGGCTGTGACCTTTATGGAAGCAGATGACCAGGTCCTTCTCCCATGGAGCTGCTGGATGGGTTCGAACTGCCAATTTTCTGATTAGCGGCTGAACACTTGGCTGTTGCGCCACCAGGGCTTCTTACCTAAAACGTAGGGAATAGCATAGCTTAGTAGTCACAAAGCTGTGGATTCAAACCCTGATTCTGTCACTTACTGGTCTTTGCCTTCCTCTTTTGTTCTTCCTAATCCATTGTCCAAGTAGGAGCCAGACTGACAATTTTTAAATGTAAACAGGACAATGTCACTATGCCTGCTTATGCAAGTTTGATGTTTTCTCATTTCTGTTAAAATAAAAGCCAAATTCCTTCCTATCGATGTCATGACCTACTGCATGAGTTGGTTCCAGTTTATTTCTCCAGTCTCATTCAAATCCTTTTCTCCCATAACTCACCATTGTCAATTCATTTGAAATTCCAGAAAATGCCAAGTTCTTCCCTGGATGCTATTTCACCCTGCTTAGAATGTTCTGCCCCTGAATCTTTGTATAGATTTTGCCTCTAAGATTATCTTCTTAAACAAGCTTTTGCTCATTCACACATGAAAGTAGGTAGTGCTCACCCACCCCTCAAGATTCTTCAATTATAGCATACGATAATATCAAGTGATCAGCTCTAGAACCAGACTGGCTGCACTTAGAATATAGTAAGCTAAATGTTGCTGTTATTACTATTATTATTATTATTATCGTCAGTGTTTTATAGTATGTCCTCAACTTTCATTTGCATATTACTTATTTTAATATTTGTCTTTTATCTGTTTATTATAAACATCCTCCATTATAATGTGCTCCATAAGGGCACATTCTGGGTCAGGTTTGTTCACCACTCTAAGTTTTATTGCAGAGGTTCTCAAAATATTTGTTAAGGGAGACAAGATTTGAATGGTAGGTTTTGGTGTTGTTGTTATTACAGCACTCTCCATATTATGGAAACCCTGGTGGCGTAGTGGTTTAGTGCTATAGCTGCTAACCAAAGGGTCGGCAGTTTGAATCCACCAGGCACTCCTTGGAAACTCTATGGGGCAGTTCTACTCTGTCCTATAGGGTCGCTATGAGTTGGAATCGACTCGACAGCACTGGGTTTGGTTTTTTTTGGTTCTCCATATTATATTCTATTTAACTGGGCTTGAAGTTCTGCCTACTCCTCAATGAACTCCTTGAAGAGAGGAATGCTGCCTTAATCATCTGAGAATCCCATTGGGCAGATAGTTACTTATTGAGTGTTCATTGGGTAGAATTCCTCAAATAATAATGGAAGCAAGAGAGTCACAACCAATGGGAAGGAGGGGGCATACTTTTACCTACATGTAAAGCATCAACATGTTTTGCTATAAATAAAGTTAGACCATTAGAAAAATGAGGAGGTGAACAAAGGGCACTCAAAACAATAAATACCAAAAAATTCTCCAGTATTCTAAATCACAAAAGGCTCCAAAGTTGGCAGGTCTGAACAAAAGTTGCAGAAAAATATATTAGACCATGTAAAATTGTAAATGGCTTAATTCTTTATTGTTAAAAGATTTTCAGAAGATTACCATTACCAGGTTTAAAACAACTTTGGCTATTAGTTCAGTCGACATCATTTAAGTCATGAGATCAAAACTTTTCAGCTCTCTACTCTTCAATTCACATATAAATGTTTTCTGAATCTTGATCTCTCTACTTCATGAATTCTTCTCTCATTTGTCCTCTCCTTGCTTCACCTACTCTTCAATTCACATATAAATGTTTTCTGAATCTTGATCTCTCTACTTCATGAATTCTTCTCTCATTTGTCCTCTCCTTGCTTCACCTCTGCTAACCCAGTCAGGTCCTCCTTTGTTCTCCCTCTTACTCTCATCAGGTTTCCTTGGCCTTGCCTCTGATCTCCCCACACTCTTTAAACTCTAGAGTGCTTTTCCAATCTATCCCCTCTCATGGCCCCTAGAACCCATACATTTGATTTTAGCACTTCCCTATTCACCATCCTTGGTGACTATTCATTACCCATCAAATAAGTGCAAACACCCTAGCTTATTATTAGTTGTAACTTAACTTTCCCACTCTATTCCCTATCACAATGGACTCGTACCCATTCACCATCTACTCCAGCCCTGCTGGTCCACTTGCCTGTCTCCTGCAGTGCTTTATGCTTTCATGCTTTGTATTTTTTGTTATTATTAGTATTTTTTTCTGCTCAGAATTTTTTTCTTCCTAAGTCTGGCCATTGAAAACACTCCTATCCTACAAGGCCTGGTTCGAATGCTATTTTTTTCCCTACAGCCTTGTCAGATTGCGTCTCTCAAATAAATCTTCCTTCTTTCGTGTTTCTGTAATACAGAGAGCATTCATAGTCTACCATGTAATATAGGGAGTTGAGTGTACATCTAGACCCCCTAGGTGATTATAAGGCAGACGGGAACCATGTATTATTTAGCTTGGAATAATTCACAATGCTGAGCAAAGTGCCCTGCACATAGATGTTGATCTATTGATCAGCAAGTTCTATTTAAGCTCTAGTAATTCAGTTCCACGTAATCATCTGATTTATGTTTTTCAGAAAGCTAAGCTTATCACCCCAAATACTGGTAGAATCCAGCCATCAAATATATTCTCTCAGCTTTTAAAAAACGCAGAAAATCAAAGTTAACTGATCAATTAGTAAAAAAGAAAAACTTTAAATGGAAACTAAATAGCTCTTTTAGGATCCACTTTCCAAAAATTATAAAATACTGCCGCATATATACTACGATTTCAAAGTTGACACAGGACTTTTTTTTTTTTTTCATGATTCAGACGATCATGTAATTGGAATAGGATAGTGTCTTGAGAATGGAGAAAATGAATTTGTTTTTATAGTTCATGTATTTCTTTATTCAACAAATTTTTATTGAGTACCTACTATATGCTAGGAGTAGGAGAGACAATGGGAAACACAAATGGTACAGTTACTGACCTCAGAAGTCTGCAGTTTGATAAGAAATCAAATAATTACATAATTAAATCAAATAACCCCATATTATAAATACATAAATATAGAAAATTTTATCACGTTGAGATTCTTGGTGCCATGAGTAGAGCAAATCAGGGAGGGGAACAAGGGTTCCCCGTTGGAGGTGACACTTAAGAGATTGAAGGATAAAAAGGAGTAAACTAGTCACAGGGAGGTCTGGTAACAGAAGAGGGTACACAGAAAATTAGGGAGATAGGGAGGGGTCCAGTTTTGGAGGGTCCTGATACCTTATTAAGGATTTTGGTCTTTACCTAAGAGCAAAGGGAAGCCTTTAAAGTGCTTTAGGTAGAAAGAGGGTGGGGTAGGGTGGAGAAAGTGAGGACAATCAGACTTGCATTTCAGAAAAGGTCTCTCAGCTGTCCATTATTAGATATTTGATTTTCAAAAATGGAGTGGGTTCTGCCATACATGTTTATATTGGCACCAGAAAAAAAAAATAATTTGCCCCTAAAGAAGACCTTCAGATAGCTCCCTTTTGCTGGCTTTCACAACCCTCTGTGATCTGCCCCAACCCCTTCAGGCCCATTCTCCTTCCCATCACTTCAAAGTTTCCACTCCACTCAAGTGGGTCTATGGCTGCCTCTCACACCTCTTCAATTCCCCTCAAAGATGGTGCACAGACCCTCCTACATCCATTCTCCACTCAACACCTACATATTTTTTTAGGTCCAACTTGCTGTTATTTACTCATTTTTCACTTTTCTTAGTCTTCATCAACTCCTGTAATGCCATAATATAAAGCATGATATTACATAATTCATACGTTGCTATTTCACTCTCTCATGTACATGCCTCCTATCTTCCCAACATGATTATTGTTTTCTGAAGGGAAGAATTGGATCGTAAAAACAAACAAACAAAAAAAAAAAAACCAAACCCATTGCCATGGAATCGATTCCAACTTATAGACTTTTTTTTTTTTTGTCCTTTGCATTTGTTAGTACACTCCTATGGAAATGGTAGGAATTCAAGACCTACTTCTTGACTGAATGCTTTCAATCTTCTCCCAGTTCTAGAAGGTAGTCGGGGAAGACTTGAGATGAAAATGATTTGGAAGGTTTATATGAGAAAATTGAATGATTATTAGAGGTTAACATGAGATGAAGTATAAGTTTAAAAGTAGAGTTAAGAAACCAAAGGTGATGTTTTAGATAGGGAAATTTAATGTACAAATGTCATTTATACTTTTTTAACTTTTCATTTTGAATAATTTCAGACTTACAGAAAAGTTGCAAAAGATGTTCAGTTTCTCCATGCCCTTCATCCAGCTTCCCCTTTGGGATTATGCAAATATTATTTTTCTCTTCAAACATCCACTTACTAATTTCAGCATTTGTGGGTAGACCTTGCCTGCAACATTTATGTTTGCCTAATGATGATTTTCTACTTCCCTCATTCCTTCTACATTTATTAATTGGAATTCTTCTGTAGGAGCTTTACCCTACTTTCTTTCTCACTATTAAAAAAAAGTCACAATTAATGAAATCCTTTATTCCTAAAAACTTGTACTCTTCTTTTCCACGAGGTACCATGATGCTATTTAAGTTTAGGCTCTTACAGTTTCTCTACAATTAAAATCAGCAATTTACCATGGTCAGACTGAACGTTCTCAGGTGACAAGACAAGGTCTTCTAGCTTGCTTTGTGGGTGACAAGCATGCTACGGTACTCACAGAGGCTTAAGTGTTTACAGACGATAACTGACAAGTAGGCACTGAACTTGAAATGCAAATTAAATAGAAGTATTTAGAATTAATAAGTAACATTTCAATGACCTTCTCAGGTGTAATCACTTGGAGAGGCAAATGATGTAATTTCTCTCAAGCGCAATGCTAAAAATGGGTTTACTTGTGAAAATATGCTTTTGTTTTTCTGCTCAAATTTTGTGTCTGTACCTTTTTTTTTACCCTATTTATGTTTGCTGAATTAAGAAAGCAATGAGCTGGTCAAATATTTGATCTATATATGAAATGATACCTAGTCTTGTACAGTATTTAAAATTTTAATATACTTTTACCTACCTTATAGGTAAAAGATCAGTCAGTGGAGTAGAAAATTATTCTTACCCTCATTTTGTAGATGAGAAATCAGATACAGTAATTAACTGACTTGCCTGAATTTCGGCTCCTTGTTCCTTCCACTGGGAAGGAACTCTCCATTATTTTTATTCTCTCACCAACTCATTGATTCAACCATTTTAATGGAAAGCCAAATTAACAAATAATTTCATCCTTAAGAATTTGCACTTATAATAGGACTGTGCTTTATCACTGCCCCAAATCATAAAGAACATCAAGTTGATTTTGTTTAACACCACCAGTTACTAGGGATCCAGATACCCAACATGGGTCATTCTTGGAGATGTGTTTACCAGACACAGACATCCCTTACCTGATGTGGTTGATGGATGATGTACTGGCTGCAATTAAGAGATATTCTTACCAGGAACTGATGAGAAAGTTGTTAGCTTAGTCCTGGAGGTTTGGGGGTCTGCAGTGTGCACCAAAAAAAAAAAAAAAACCCTGTTGCCATCAAGTCAATTCTGACTCACAGTGACCCTATAGAACAGAGCAGAATTGCCTCATACAGTTTCCAAGGAGTGGCTAGTGGATTCAACTTGCTGACCATTTGGTTAGCAGCTGAGTTCTTAATGACTGTGCCACCAGGGCCCCATAGTGTGCACCAAACCAAAACCAAACCCACTGCTGTTGAGTTGATTCCGACTCATAGTGACCCTATAGGACAGAGTAGAACTGCCCCACAGAGTTTCCAAGGAGCGCCTGGCGGATTTGAACTGCCAACCCTTTTGTTAGCGGCTGTAGCACTTAACCACTACCCCACCAGGGTTTCCATAGTGTGCACAGGAGTGGACAATTGACCATCAGCCGACACGGACCTTGCTACATCCTCAAACTGAGTCATCTCAGGCTCTTCTCTTTTATCACTTCCCCTCTGACTTCTAATTTGGCAGGAGGAGTGCAGTAGGAGACATTTGTTTTCACTCATGGGGCTTTTCCCAAAATATTTTGATCTGTCATAAGTCCTTTTCATTCCCCTCAGGGTATGACACTCTTTTGTCTCCACCTCTCCCTGCTCCTCTCCCTCCTCCCTATTGCTGCTGTCATAATTTTACTTGAAGAACTTAGAACAGAACGACCTAGCTGCCTAAATGGAGGATAGGGTCAAAAATTAAAAAACAAAACAGGGGGGAAACTGTTAATATTTCAAAAGCATGAGCTCTTCAAACACTGCTAAATATTGGCTTTCTGAATGCTGGCCCAGGAGAGACGACAACAATACAAATAGACCTGGTAGGCCACCTGCTTTGTTTGACATATGGAAAGGAATTTTCCAACAATTTTTCACAAGGAAAGATTGAAGAAATAAATGATAGGTGCTTAGAAAATGAGGCAAATGAAATATAAGATAATTATTAACAATAACAATACAAGCAGTTGAATAAGACAGGACATATCACATAAGGCACTGTGTAGCTCAGCTGTGAACAATATTTACATAGTAATACTACTGTAAACCCTGAATATTAATTTAGACACAAGTTGTGATATAAATAAAGTGGCAGACTGAAAAGCAAAGAGAGAAGCCATATTTTAACCCATAGATGGAAGTCAGTAGATAACATCTAAAATGGAAGAATCAGGAAACATCAACACATGCATATTATTATGAAATATGTTCATAAATATCTGGTGAATCTGTTAATAGAGCTGAATAAAGTTGCTCAGATGACTGGGAGTAGAGAGGCATAAGGTAAGGGACCTTTTTTCATAATAAGTTCTGTGTATTTGTTTAATTTTTTTTTTACCATACATTTATTCCTCAGTAAAAATGAAAGTTAATTTTTAAAAAATTTCAAATGTCAACTGAAGAATTGGCAGTCTGAGTGAAAATTCATAGTCTCTTCACCTCTTATTTTCTTAGAATTAATAATCAGAGAAAAGTATAATTTAGCAAGTGAAAGCCTCCTAGAATTCTACCACTCAGAGAAAACCAGTAGAGAGTTTAAGGCATAATTCCTCCAAAATGTATATATTTACCAAAAAATGCAATCACACTATAGAAACTGCTTTGGAACTTACTTTTCTTTTTCCTGTGACAGGTCATGGACATCTTTTTATATCAGTATGTATAGTTTTAAGCAGTCCTGGTGGTGCAGTGTTTAAGCACTACACTGCTAACAGAAAGTTCAGCAGTTTGAACCCATCAGCTGCTCCAAAGGAGAAAGACGTGGCAGACTTGGAAAGCCTCTGGGGCTGTTCTACTCTATCCTACAAGGTCGCTATGAGCTGGAATCGACTGGGCGGGAGTGGGTTCGGTATGGTTTTTGGTATGTATATATTTACCTCGCTTTCTTTAATGGCTTTATGGTATTTCATCGTACAGACGCATATTGGATTTATAATATTCCATTGTGTGTTGTATCATAGTGTGTTAAATTAATTGTCTGTTGGTTATTTTTCCCCAATTTTCCAACAACAGTGCAATGACCATTCCATACTATATCTTTGTGCAATTCTACTAGTGTTTCAAGAATATAAAATCTTAAAATGCAACTAGTTCAAAAGGTATGAGCACTTAACATTTTAATGGATATTGCTAAATAAGTTCATTAAAAACATTATAGCTTTGGGTACTTCCATCAACAGTCTATAGGAACACCCAATATACTTTTACTACTAATTCTTGTTGGGGCATTAGTAGAAAAGCATGTGCTTACAAAGAATTTCCACACATAGCATCTCATTTAGAGATACTACCATCTCTAATTTCAAGACAGAAAACTAAGGCATTGAGAGTGTGTTCATGATCACACGGTGTTTTGATGGTGAAGCAGGGACAAGAATGCAGCTGTTTTCACTTACAGTCAGGAGCTTATTTTCACTCCAGAATTGACTTGTTTTTTACAGTTCCATCTCACTTATTAGCTTCTACTATGCCAAAAGAACAAAACAAATCGAAGTACAACCAGAATTGTCCTTAGAAGCAAGGATGGTAAGACTACATCTCACATACTTTGGACATGTTATCAGGAGGGATCAGTCCCTGGAGAAGGACATCATGCATGGTAAAGTAGTAGTTGTTAGGTGCCCTAGAGTCAGTTCCTACTCATAGCTAGGCTATGTACAGCAGAACAAAACACTGTCCGGTCCTGCGCCATACCCACAATCGTTGTTACGCTTGAGCCCATTGTGGAAGCCACTGTGTCAATCCATTTTTTTGAGGGGCTTCCTCTTGTGAGGAATGATTGTGAGGATGGCACAGGACCCGGCAGTGTTTTGTTCTGTTGTACATCGGCTGGCTATGAGCTGGAACTGACGCGAAGACACATAATAACAACAATGGAAGACCTCATGAAACCATGACATGTTTAAACTGGAAAAGTCTTTGGAGATTATCCAGTACAGTAAAGAAAGTGAGGCCTGAAAGATTAATTGGCCCGAGATCACACAAATTAATGGAAAAACTGAGATTTAAACACAGTTTGACTTTGAGCCTAAACCAAAACCAAGCCAAACCCACTGCCGACAAGTCGATTCCGACTCATAGCGACCCTATAGGACAGAGTAGAACTGCCTCATAGGGTTTCCAAGGAGGGCCTGGTGGATTCGAACTGCCGACCCTTTTGTTAGCAGCTGTAGCACTTAACCACTATGCCTCCATGGCTCTCGACTTTGAGTCCAGTGTTCTTTAATTTTGACACGTTCATATTTCAGGACTATATCTTTTAACGTATGAATTATTGCTTCCTGGTGGTGTAGTGGTTAAGTGCTATGGCTGCTAACCAAGAAGTCAGAAGTTTGAATCCACCAGGCACTCCTTGCAAACTCTATGGGGGCAGTTTTACTCTGTCCTATAGGGTCGCTGTGAGTTGGAATCGACTGGAGGGCAGTGGGTTTGGTTTAGTTTTTTTTTTTTAAGGCTACATCTATAAATACAGTTATTTTGCGGGTCACAAACTTTATCTTATAGAAAAGAAGTTACCCTTTAAAAAAAAAAATCCACTGGATTTATTTCCTGATGTCCTTTGAGAATATGATTTAGCACATAATGGCCAATGTTTGTTTCTATTTTTTTTAACATGGTCAAGGATAATTCTTTTATACGTGACTCTGTTACAGAGCTTAGTTCATTTAGGGACTGAAGACTTCCACATCTCTCATATCTATGCTAATTAAGATGTTAGTTTCTTCAGTCTCTGGATATGTGCGACAGGAGATGAGAGTCGTGTCTGCTTCCTGTATGTCAGCAAAATGGCTCCCACTGCTGCCAGGAGAGTCCTATTAGTGTCATAAATCTTAGAAGTACTATATATTATTTGAGGATGAAGTCTGATATTTAGAAAGCAATACAGTCATTTTTGCTGACAGGTGCCCCCACCAGGAAGAAAAAAGAAAGGGACTCAGGGAAGAGTCACAGATTAATCTCACCATTAGCAAAATGAGAGATGCTGTTTAAAATAATTGTTTTCCCTCTATAAAGTAGTGTAGTTTGCTTTTTTAAAAAATTAGTTTTGGCATTTAGTTTCACAGAGTATCAGAGTTAAATTAAAAAACAGCATTGCATGAAAGCCAATCACTTCAAAACCCTTTTTTTCCCCCTGTCTGCAATATAGTACATTCAGTACCTAGGTAATTTTTTTTTTTTAATAGAAAAAGGAGTTAAATTCAATAAATAAAGTGTCAAATAAATACAAACCTCAAACCCACTGCCATTAATTCTGAGTCATAGAGACCCTGGATGTAAACTCATTATTTTTCTGTTAAACTGTCTATGCAGTGAAATACATAATACACGACCCTGGTTATTAGCAGAGGAACTGGAACATAACATTGATTTCACTAAGTGTTTCCAAGACTAAGGTGAACCTTTGACTAGTGTAACTTGAAGACATTTTACTCGTGTTTTTTCTAATATCCAGAGGAATACTGGGGCTTTTAAAAATCATTTCACGATACCGTAAGTATCCAATCAAGTATGAGTTGTACTTATCTTTTAATGAAACAATCAAACCCAATTATAAGATTTATCCCCAGTAATACTATCCACAGCAAGCTAATTATCAAACTATTTCATATTCAAAATTCAGTGTTTTCCACCCTCAGGAGAAAATGCAACAAAAGAAGAAAGGCAGTAGGAAGCAGGGTATTGGAGGGAGAAGAGAAATGGTAATCCTCTCCGCATGTCGGAATCACTTGGTGAGCTTTTTAAAGCACAAGTGTCCACACTCCATCCCCCACAGATTTTGATTCAGTTGGTCTGGGATTGGGCCCAGGCATGAGTCTCATACTCAGCCTAGGTTAAAAACCAATATGATAAGGGAATGAACAGGCGCTTGTGAGGGTATATGAGGTATCTCAGTGACTTTAGGAGCATTGTAGAGAATGGATACCCTGGTTATATGATGGCATTCCAGGTACATGTTTTTCTACTCCCAAAGATGGATGCTCTTGGATTCTTGGCAAAGACACAATTGGCTCTGCTTCCTGCTTGTTATGTGGTTTCAGGCAAGTTATTTAATGTTCAGTGTCTCAATCTCTTCACCTGTAGAATGGGGGTGATGATACTATCTCATGAGTTTGTTAGGATAAAATGAGATGTCCATAAAAGGCTGAGCTCAGTGCCTAGCATACAGTAAGCTCTCAGTACATGTTCTCAGATGACTTCATTGGAAGAAAGTAATGAGATCATTTCATTGCCTTATGAACATTTATTGGCTGAGGTATCCAGCAAAAAAGCTCAAGCAAAGTGTGCTGAACATTTTGTAGGATGGGAAATGGAAAGTCAGTAGAAATGATCATTGAATGACAGAGCCCCCTGCACAGCTGCATTCAGATTGCACAGGGCAACTGACATCATCATCATGTCACCTGTCATGTTAAAGAGGTTAAACAATGTAGTAGCACCCATTTTAATTAAGAGAAAGAAGCTAGAATGTGTGTGTATGTTGTTGTTGTTATCGTTGTTGTTTAAATTGCGGAAATTTGAGTAGATTTATAGGCTGAAAGGAAAGAGTCAAAAGAGAGGGAGAGGTGAAAATGCAGATTAAAAAGAGGTATTTGATGGAGCTAGTACTGTGAAAACACAGGAACTAACGTGGCGGGATCTGCCTTGAAGGGAGCAGAGTGCACTCTTCCACTGACGTGGAAAGAAAGGACATTAGGAAGCTGTGAAAATCTGTAGGCATGGCAGGAGAGTGTGAGTTCTCCCCTGTGGATCCTTATTTTCTCTGTGAAATATGAGCTGAGGTCATCTGCAGAGGTTGGAGGGGCAGGAAGGAGCTAGGGATGGTAAAAAAAAAAAAAAAAAAAAATTTTTTTTTTTTTTTTGATGGTAGTGAGGGTTTTAATAGCGGCTGGGGAGGTCCCAAGAGCACAAAATATCCCTGACTGCAATAAGTCATTTAGATGGTATTCCCGATTTGTCTTCTTGGCAGATTCTTGAAATTTGCAGCCATTTGGAGATAATTAGTTTTCCAAATAGATCCCACTCTGGGAGAACCAATATGGCATTCTTTTAATGCAGGCTTTTATAAATAACAATAAAACATTCTGCCATCTAACCATAAAGGAGAGACCCATATAAAGTCCTCCCTTCACTGAAAAGGGAGATGTTATCTGGTAAAACTATGCTGCAAATGGAGTCGCCTCCAATATATTGTGAACTCTCACTAAATCATTATTTTTTGAAAGCAGAGGTTAAAAGCTGCTCTTTTTACTGAAAGATTTTTATTTCCATTTCTAAACAATTAACCTTGTTTTTCCTCTAGGGCAAAAGAAGAAACAAAAGTAAAAGATATATATGCAGGAAATACAAAAAAGAAAAGTCAAACACATGAACCCACATGCCAAAAGCCAACCACCTTTCCTATTTTTCTGACTTAACCCTTAACCACAAAATGCATCCCATGTAGTTTGAGCTAATGAATATAAAGGTGAAAGGGCTGAGGAAAGATAATAAGTAGAAGCATAAAAACAATTGAGAGAGATAAGGGAAGCATTGACGTAAACCACTTCGCAAATGGAATTTATGCTGAAGGCCATACACAGGCCAGAACTTGAAATACAGTTGAAAGCTTAAAAGGTACAGTGATAAGAAAACATAGCAAAGGCCGTGAAACAGCTCTTCAGGGGGTCTAATCACAAGTGCCTGAGAGGATTAGAGCATTAGCAAATACAGCACTACTCCAGAGAAAGTCAAAAGCAAAATGAAAGCACTTGCCTGCAAAAAGGAATCAGAGACCCATTTGATCTGGAAAAAAAGGGAATTACAATGTTAAAACAATAATAATTGCTCACTATTAATCAGTGCTCAGGGTCTCTCTAATAATTGCTGTTACATTTTTCCTTTATGCCATCATATAACTTAATTCATTTCAATAAACATATTTAAATAATGTGAGCCCAAAGCCTGAAAACATGTAGAAGGCACATATAGACACATGTATATAAAAAAAAAAACCTATCTATTTCTTCTTTTTCTAATGTTGTTTAATTCAAAGGATCTATAGGTAATTATCTGTAGTAGTCTTATTACAGTTGAAAAATATGGATTGCCACCCCCTGCAGGAAGACTACATTTTCTCACCTCACTAATGTCAGGTGTGGCTCTGTGATCTGCTCTGCCAATGCAATGTGATCTGAAGTAACATGCGTCAGTGCAGAAGAGTTAACATAGCAGATCTGAGTCGCTTAGCCTTAGAAAGCTCTGCTTCAAGGTGAGCCCTTGGCTGGTGTTTTGGAGCTTGGATTCAGAAGGGTTCCCACCATCCCCTGATAAGAATGGTTCATTGTATCTAAACTGCTTTTGCAAACAATATGGCTTATGCTGAACACTTGCTTTCTTTCTAGGACTCTGGAATTTTTGAACAAGCTAGGCATGATCAGTCCCTGATAAAATCCCTGGGCACTGAGTCTCTAATGAGCTTACCTGGTAAACAACACTTAATATATAGGCAATTTGGTGCTAGAGTAATCTTGCACACCCTGTCTAAACCCAAAGGAGTCCTGGTGGCAGAGTGGTTAAGACTTGGCTGCTACCTGAAATGTCGACAGTTCAAACCCACCAGCTGCTCCATGGGAGAAAGATGTGGCAGTCTACTTCCGTAAATATTATAGCCTTAAAACAGTTCTACTCTGTCCTATACGGTTGCTATGAGTCAGAATTGACACAAAGACAATGAGTTTGGTTTTTTGTTTTCTTTTGTGTAACTTCACTGGGAGAAAAATCTTGGAAGCTTGCACCCGGTTTCCTTCAGACTTGGCCCCACACGCCTTTTTCTGTGCTGATTTTTGCTTTGTGTCCCTTCACTGGAATGAGTTATTCCCATAACTGTGATTACATGCTGAGTTCTACGAGTTCTTCTAGTGAGTCATCAAACCTGGGGGTGATCTTGAGGACCTCCGACATAGTCTCACTTGCAGGATGTTCTCTATGACTCTTTCTTCTCTGTCACGTCAAGTGTCATGCTCCACCTCAAGGCTGCTCTGCCTTCTGGGTCCCGCAGTGAAGATGACATGGTAAAGCCATAGCCAACCTGCTGTGGACATACCATGTGCAAAATATAAAACTCAGAAGTTGTGAGCACTTAAGATTTTGGAATTCCCATTACTACAGCAAAAACTAACCTTTGCTGTCTGATATATAATACTAGTAGTATATTTGCATATTTATTTTGTGCTTCCAAAGCCTTTTCTTACATTATTTCATTTAACCTCTGCAAAGCCCTATGAAGTCTGGAAGCCAGTTGGTATTTCCACATCAGAGAGATGTTCCCAATATAATTTACATTGAACAAATAAACCTATAGGGGCCCTATGAGTCGGAATCAACTCAAAGGCACACAATAACAACAGCACTCAACCTGAAGCATGGTTCTGTGGAGTGGCCCCTGTAAGAAGCAGCTAAATAGGAAATGAGTCACTGTAATTTGGAGCACTTATGATTATAATTTTCTATTCGAAGTCCCTATTAGTAATTACTGTTTTTTTTCTCTGTACACAGCACCTTAATAGACATAGATGTCTTTCTAGCCCTCTTGTTGTACATCAGTTTAATATAATTTGGTTGTGGCAATTTCTTTTGAGTTGATCTCACAGGAACAAGAAATTAGATATGGTTTATGTCACATAGTCTGCAGCATACTTCATACTGAATCAAACAAATCCTTCAAATTTAGTGAAATTCAGTGCATTAATTCTCTATATCTGTTTAACAAATTATT
The DNA here is from genome assembly GCF_024166365.1 of Elephas maximus indicus. Taxonomy (NCBI): domain Eukaryota; kingdom Metazoa; phylum Chordata; class Mammalia; order Proboscidea; family Elephantidae; genus Elephas; species Elephas maximus. The sequence continues at coordinate 50,552,762 of NC_064828.1, read as the reverse complement.
CCAAAACTTAGTGGCTTAGATTAACAATAAATATTTATTACCTCACATAATTCCAGTTGGTTAGGAATTTAGGAACAACTTGGCTGGGTGCTTCTGGCTTAGGACTTCTCCTCAGGTTGCAGTCAAGATGTCAACCAGGGATGCAGTCATCCTCAGGCTTGACTGGAGCTGCAGGATCTGCTTTAATGGCAGCTCATTTACATGGCTGGCAAGTTTGTACTGTCTGTTGGGAAGAAGTTTTAGTTCCTCACTACATGTATTTCACCATAGGGCCTCTTGGTAGGACATAACAGATGGCTTCCCCTAGAGCAGGTGACCCCGGAAGTCACACATCATCACATCTGTCACATTCTACTCTTCAGAATTAGGTTCTTAAGTCCAGCTTACACTCAAGAGGAAGGGAATTAGGCTCCACCTTTGAAAGGAGGCATGTCAAAGAATTTGTGAACATATTTGAAAGCCACCGCATCTATTGTAGTAAATTATTATTGCTGCCCATCACTGTGCTCAACTCTCCCTACTCTGGGCACATGGTAGAGATGGCACACTTCAGTTCACATGGGATTCCAGTGACTAGATCTGCCCAATGAGCTGTGAGTAAACTATTCAATAAATGGTTCTGGACAATACATAAAAAAATAAACGAGAAGACATTCCTACTTTATGTCATTCACAAAAATAAAATGCAGGTGAATTGAAGTAAAGAAAAATGAGTAATGTAAAAATTTTTCTAAGAAAATGTATAATATTTTATAATCTTGTGAAAGGTAAGAATTTCCTAAAAAGGTATAAAGATAAAATTTCTTTTCAACAAAAGACATAACCAACAAAGTGAAAGGCAAAACACAAATGAGAAGACACACACAACCCATGTAATCAGCAAAGAACCAAGAGTATATATGTAATTCCTAGAAGACCGTAAAGAAAAGAATAATAACCCAGTAGAAATAAATTAGCAATGCATATGAGAAGGCCACTCACAGGAGAGGAAATGAATGATGCCCCACTTCACTAATAAACCAGAAAATGCAAAATAAACTGCAATGAGATACCATTTCACACTTATCAGGTTGGCAAACATTTATAGATCTGAGAGCACAAAATCTTGGCCAGGTAGCAACTGCTGGTGTGAGTGTGAATTTCTCAAGCCCTATGGACAGCAATAAAATCTAAGCTGTGAATAGTCTATGACCCAGAAATTTCACTTCAAGGTCCACTTTCTTTACCTTAGAGAAGCACAAAATTGTGTGCACAAGGAGACATGGACAAAGATGTTCATTGCAGCACTTTTTAAAAAAACGAAAAACTGGAAATAATTCTACCATCCCTCAAAGGTTAATTTATACAATGGGATACTATATAGCAGCTACAATAAATGAACTAGATCTACATTTAATAAACAAATTAAATAAACCTAAAAAAAAAAAGAGAAAACAATTTGCATAATGATATCCATAATATGATTCCATTTATGTAACTTTTACAACATGTAAAGCAATAGCATGTATCGCTATTGCTGTTGAATATATACATATGCAGAAAAAGAAAGAAAAACTGCAGGCATTTCAAGGTCAAGGCTACTTCTGAGCGGAAAAAACAAGCAAAAGTATTGGAGAGTAGAGGAGAGAGAGTTTGTTTTATGGGGCTTTTTTTCCTTATTTATTTTTTTTAAAAAAGACATTTGAAGCAGATGTAGTTAAATATTGCCTTCATTTAATACCGGTGTGACACACACGAGTGTTATTTTCCATACTTTTTAGAGTGGAGAATTTAAAACTTACAATCTAGAATTTTATTTTAAGAAAACCACTGGACTAGATTATCTGTTTCTTATTGTATTAGGGTCTGTGTTCTGATAGGGGTGAAGGGGAGATCCCTAAATCACATTGAGTGATTCATAAAATCCTGGACTTTTTAAAAAAATTAAATTATATTAGCAACTTTTGTAAAATAAATTATGTATATGGCATGCCAAAGGCACAGTCCTTGGAGCAGGGCTCACTCATGACTCTAGCCCAGGAAGGTCCTTCAGGCCACTCAAAAGCATATCCCTTCAAAACAAATAGTTCATAACACGTTTCAGTCCTGGAAAACAATCACTTAAATCAGTCACCTGTATCTCCTCAAAAGAACCACGATAGTTTCCACTCTACTAAGTATTTCTATGATATCGAACCCAATGATTAAAATAAAAAAAAAGTCTGCTTCAAAGAAGATAAGGTCAAGGTATGTGATTCCCTCTTCCCACAAAACCAGTCGAATCACATGTGAACTTATTCAAAACCAAAAACCAAACCCAGTGTCATCGAGTCGATTCCGACTCATAGCGACCCTATAGACCTTATTGGGAATTAAAAAAAATGCACAAATCGCCATCATCCCCAATTTCCAAAAAAAGGCTTTAGAGAGAGTGGAAAACGTGTGAGCTATACTTTAATTGTAACTGTCACTTCCTAGATACAGCTGGATTAGGAGGAGCTGTGAATTTTTTTTTTTTTTTTAAGATCAACCAGTTCTGGTTTTGCTGACAAGAAAAAGGTCCAATTTTCTCTCATGGGAAAGACTTAATCTTGTTATATTTCTAACCACGTTTCAGACTGGATGGGAATGAATAGTACAGATAAGCATCCAATCTTGAGAGGCTTATCCTGAATAAATCTCCAAACTTTGAAGGGACTGCTTGGAAGCTAATCTTTTCAGCTTTGAGCTAGAGTCCGCCAATAGTGAAGAATACAATAGAAAGCTGATCAATTCCCTAGTCTCCTCCCCCCCCCATTATAATACAAACCAAGAGCAACACTAATTTAAGCTCAATGTTTTGCATTGGTAATAAGTGTGTGTGTGTGCGTGTGTATGAGTATGTGTGTATTTGTAACTTTGTCCAAAAAGACATTCTCCACCCAAGGGCACAAAATTGCTCTCTCAGTAGCAGAAGTTTGCAAGTCTCCCCAGTAGGGGCGGTGTTTTGGTAGTGGAGAAAAATAACCCAGGAGGAAATTGCTAAATTATTACAATCATAAATTGTCCATTCTAATGAGCTCAAAGGTCATGATTATCTCTATAAATCACTTTCTTCTATTTGCCTCTCCTTCATTTATCCAACAACAAATTAATATTTACTGAATACTCCCCTGAGCAGGTTCCATACTGGGCATTTCACAATCAAGCCTATGGGACTGTAAAAACATCATTTCCTGTTCATATCAATTAAACTTAAATTAAGTCATGGAATTCTTAGTGAAAGATATGATCTCAGTCATATTTTCTGATCTGGGATAATACTGGTGGTGATAACTTTCCATCACTGTTGTCCATGTACTGCCAGGAACTCAGCAAAATTAGACAGAGTGTGGCAAGAAGAAGAAATCAGAATGATTCGCAAAGCAAGGACTCATCACAGTTTCGAGAAAAGCCACACATATCCTGAAATGAAAGCCATTAAAAGGAAAATGCATTTAATTAGCCTGGTTTCCTAGGGACGGTTAGATTATAAAACCCGTTTGGTTTGTTTTATTCCTCTTCCTCCATCCTCTGCCATGTATCATCACATTATTACAGGGGTTTGGTAATTGCCTTGGAATCTTTATGAGGGGAAAAAAGAAATCCTAAATTTCTTTTTTAATATCTTTAGTCAGAATGGATTACATTTGACCTTTCACTTTCTTTCTCTGGAAAGTTTCAACAGGAACCCAAACCTTCTTTACTCAGATATTTACCTCACAAAAGATAAATGCAATTTTGTTATAGCGCTAAAGTTTCACAGAATTCATTTCTTGAGTCCGAAAAAGTGCAAGTAATAATTTGAAAGCCTCAAAATTTCAAGAGGAAAAAATAATTCGCCTTAGGCACATTTTGGCAGAGTCCATATGCAGTATTTATATAATGGTATTTCTTCTTAGACTTTCACCTCATGGCAAAAGAGCAGCAGGTTGAAAATTTATGTCTGTGTCTATGTAGGTGTACATGAATGTTAGCACATATATTTGTGTGTATGCATACGTGTAGAGACAAACAAAAGATAAAGATGAAGAGGTTAGATAAGAGGAGGAAACAATCTGACTACAACAATAGAAGTTCCTGCCATTAACCTATAAGTTAGTATGTTTTTATTAAAATTTATACTAGGCATTATGAGGTAAAAGATAATGAAAGAGCTGGAAGTCCCCTTTTTCTAAATACGTAAACTGAAGTGAAAAAGAATTGATACAGAGTTTTTTACCCATGGAAACATAACTACAAATAAAGTTATGATATTATGAACAAAGGGGTCTGGAAGGTGGTCTTTACGTACAGTTTGGAATGACAATACCACTAATGTCATGGAGGTTCTCAGTAGGTTCTTCTTTCATGATCTAAGACACTTAAAGATTATTTCCAGAAATGCTTGAAGCTTATGGACTGCTATGCTTTGTGACCCTAATATAAGAACATTGAAATAAAGGAAATTCTCAATCTGAAAATTAAAAAGGCACACAGATCCTGGTGAAAGCCAGCACAGAATCACCAATAAATACTAGGACACAATTTAGCAAAATTATTAGCATTTGAGTTTGAGAATTCAGTTATCCAGGCCAAAGAGAAAGCTGCCAAAGGAGGAATAAAGTCAAGGTGACCTTGTATTATTGATATAAACTTCCATCTTTAGATGGCAGGGAAAATATTATGTGTATATGTTTTTATATATACATGGAAAATATCTAAAATGATATGCGCTATTTACCTCTAATGGTGTTGCAGGGGTGATATTTGAGGGTAGGACAAAATAAAATAGTAAAATCATAAAAATGAATAAATAAGATCAAGACAGCAGAACAAATTCTACCAAGAAAAGAAAAAAACACAAGTTATATGAATCAAATAGTTTGATTTTAAATGCAATACACCCATGTGACTGGGTGAGAAAAACAGAATTTAAAAAATCAAACAAAACAAGAATTAATTGCAGAAGCTATTTTAAAAGGAGTGATGGTAAGTGGTAAATCATTATGAAAACAAATATACTGTAAATAAATTATGGATACAGAAGATAATAATACCAGTGTTATGAAGTAAAATTCAAAAAACTATAGTTTAACAAAATTTAGGAAGTGACACTTAAGATACAAGAAAATATAAGGGGGAGATTTCTTCATTGGAGAGAGTCAGTAGGATGATTAATCAAATAAAAGGAGCTTGGAAATATTTAAATGTATAGATGTATCTTCAGGAAAAGCAAAACAACCAAAATATGGAAGAGGATCAAGGAAGAGTCGATGATACACCAAATTATTGCAGAAATAATTACAATAATTATAATAATCAGAGTCAATGGATATGGCTAAAGCAATACCCAAGGAAATTATACAGCTTGCTACTCAAGAATAAATAATAAATATAAATAAATAAAGTGGAAAAAAGTGAGTGCAGAGGCAAAAAATATTCCATGGAAAGTAGTTTTTAAAAAGGTAATGAAACAAAAGTTAAAAAAAATGTTGCTAGAATATAAATAAAACAAGAGAATTAGTAAGCTAATACAAAAGGTGGTTCTTCCAATGTTGGAGAAAAAAACATGGAAATAGATAAACTAATAGCTAACCTAATTTTTAAAAAGGAAGAAAAGCACATATTTGCAAAATTAGAAATAATAGATGAGAAAATCATGATTAGAAAAAATATTTTATAAAACTCTTCAAATAATTTTGAAATACATGAGTGAAACATATAGTTTTACAAAAAACAATTATAAAAATATTACTAAAATTAATTCCAGAAAACTAAAACTGACCAATTACATTTAAGAGTCTGATCAAACTTTTTTAAAGAACTTACACTGTAATGCAAAATGTCCACAATTTAATTTTTAAAAAGTTTAAGTATCAGCAGATGGCTCAGATGATTTCAGTGTTATTTACAGCGTTGCAGAGCACAGCAAGGGAAAGAAAGACTCCAAGCACTTTTTCTTAGAGCAGCGTAATATTGACACCCAAACTTGACAATAGCTGACATAAAGGACTTACAGACCAATCTCATTTATAAAGAATATCGATTTTAAAAATTCTAAGCAGAACTTAGCAAATAAATCTCAGTAGCACATAAAAGATCAATGCACCATGACCAAGTGGGTACGGTTTATTCAGAAATATAAGCATAATCTGGGGAAATCAATAATAGGAAATCAATTAATATAATAGACTATAATAACAGGTAAAAGGCAAAAGACATGCAACTATTCTGTTGTTGTTAAGTCAGTGCTGAATCACAGCAACCCTATGTACAACAGAACCAAACACTGCCTGGCCCTATGCCAACCTTACAACCATTGATATGTGTGAGCCCATTGTTGCAGCCATTGTATCATTCCATCTTATTGAGGGTCTTCCTCTTTTTTGATAACATTATTTCTGTAGATAACAAAAAATATCATTTAGTAAAATTCAGCACCCATTTCTGATTAAATATGAAAGATACTGTTTATCAGCTGTTATATGTTTCATAAAGCATATTTACTAGAAATCTACAGCAAACACTCTTAATGGTTAAACATCAAAAGCTTACCTATTAAGGTCAAGAACAAGGTTAAAAAAAAAGCTTTATTTAACATTGTTCTGGAAGTACTAATCAATTCAACTCAACTCTTAAAGAAATAAGAGTTGTAGAGGAAAACAACTGGTAAACTTATCTACAGATGATATGATTGCATATCTGGAAAAACCCTAGAGAAACAAAGAAGCAAAAGCAATTCATTGGAGAAAGGATGTCTTTTCAACAAATGGTGCTGGAACAACTGGACACCCACATGCAAAAGAATGAATCTAGACACATACCTTATACCTTCTACAAATATTACCTCAAAATGGATCGTAGACCTAAATACAAGATGTAAAACAATACAATATATGGTAGATAACATAGGAGAAAATCTATGTGACCTTGATTTGCGTGATGGCTTTTTAGATACAATACAAAAAGCACCATCCCTAAAGGAAAAATCTGATAAACTGGGTTTCATTAAAGCTAAAAATTTTCGCTCTGTGAAAGACATTGTTAAGAGAATTAAAGAAAAGTCACAGAAGGGAAAATATCCGATAGAGAACTTATATCCAAAATAGGCAAAGAACTTGTAAAATTCAATGATAACAAAACAAAAAACAATCCAATTACAAATTACACACACACACACACATTCTAGTAATAAACAAGAAAAAGTGGGCAAAACAACTTCAAAATTCTGTTAGGGACATGAAAACTGAATTAATGGAAATATATACCCTATTCTTGGATAATATTTCAATTTCCCATAAATTAATTTATGTATTTAGTATAATATCATTGAGAATAACAATTTTTTTGTAAGGAGAAAAACTATTTTTAAAGTTTAATTGGAAAAAATAAATGTGAGAATAAATAGAAAATTCTGGGAATAAATAGCAATATGCGTGTGGGGGGGAGAGAATTCCCAGATGGATAGACTATGAAATGGTTACAAAGAGTCCGAAGTATACCCAAATATATATGAGATAGTGTATAGTATACGATAAAATGGGGAAAAGATAGATTATTCAATAAATGTTGATGAGACAACCGGTTAGTCAGTCAAACTAAATGTAAAGCTGGATTCTTCACTTCTTCTTTATAACAAATTAAATTTTGAAGGAAAGATAGTGAAACCATAAGCATAATAAAGAATATATACCAATTTTTCACAAAATCCTGAATTTGAACAACTTTTTAATTAAGACAAGAAAATTCAGAAATCATAAAGTAATACATTGATAAATTAGCCCTCCTGAATATTTAAGACTTTTGTCTGGTTTAAACAAAATAATATAAACTAATGCAAAAGCCAAATGAAAAATTGGGAGGGATATTTACAATACATTTGTTGTGGATTGAATTGTGTCCCCCCAAAACGTGTGTCTGTCAGTTTGTCGTACTGTGGGGGCTTGTGTGTTGCTGTGATGCTGGAAGCTATGCCACTGGTATTCAGATACCAGCAGGGTCACCCATGGAGCACAGGTTTCAGCTGAGCTTCCAGAACAAGACAGGCTAGGAAGAAGGACCCGCAGTCTACTTCTGAAAAGCATTAGCCAGTGAAAACCTTATGAATAGCAGTGGAACACTGTCTGATATAGTGCTGGAAGATGAGCCCCCCAGGTTGGAAGGCACTCAAAAGATGACTGGCGAAGACCTGCCTCCTCAAAGTAGAGTCGACCTTAATGACCTGGACGGAGTAAAGCTTTCGGGACCTTCATTTGCTGATATGGCACAACTCAAAATGAGAAGAAACAGCTGCAAACATCCATTAATAATCGGAACCTGGAATGTATGAATGAATCTAGAAAAATGGAAATTGTCAAAAATGAAATGGAACACATAAACATCGATATCCTAGGCATTAGTGAGCTGAAATGGACTGGTATTGGCCATTTTGAATCAGACAATCATATGGTCTCCTATGCTGGGAATGACAACTTGAAGGAAATGGTGCTGCATTCACAGTCAAAAAGGACATTTCAAGATCTATCCTGAAGTACAATGCTGTCAGTGATAGGATAATATCCATACACCTACAAGGAAGACCAGTTAATGTGACTATTATTCAAATTTACACACCAACCACTAGGGGCAAAGATGAAGAAATAGAAGATTTTTATCAGCTGCTGCAGTCTGAAATTGATCGAACATGCAATCAAGGTGCATTGATAATCACTGGTGATTGGAATGCAAAAGTTGGAAACAAAGAAGAAGGATCAGTAGTTGGAAAATATGGCCTTGGAGATAGAAACAATGCCGGAGATTGAATGATAGAATTTTGCAAGACCGACAACTCCTTCATCGCAAATACCTTCTTTCACCAACATAAATGGCAACTATACACATGGACCTCGCCAGATGGAACACACAGAGATCAAATTGACTACATCTGTGGAAAGAGACGACGGGAAAGCTCAATATCATCAGTTAGAACAAGGCAAGGGGCTGACTGTGGAAGAGACCATCAATTGCTCATATGCAAGTTCAAGCTGAAACTGAAGAAAATCAGAGCAAGTCCATGAGAGCCAAAATATGACCTTGAGTATATCCCACCTGAATTTAGAGGCCATCTCAAGAATAGATTTGATGCATTGAACACTAATGACCGAAGACCAGACAAGTTGTGGAACTACATCATGGACATCATCCAAGAAGAAGGCAAGAGGTCACTGAAAAGACAGGAAAGAAAGAAAAGACCAAGGTGGATGTCAGAGGAGACTCTGAAACTTGCTCTTGAGTGTCGAGCAGCTAAAACAAAAGGAAGAATTGATGAAGTAAAAGAACTGAACAGAAGATTTCAAAGGGCCTCTCGAGAAGACAAAGTAAAGTATTATAATGACATGTGCAAAGAGCTGGAGATGGAAAACCAAAAGGGAAGAACACGCTTGGCGTTTCTCAAGCTGAAAGAACTGAGGAAAAAATTCAAGCCTCGAGTAGCAATAGTGAAGGATTCCATGGAGAAAATATTAAATGACACAGGAAGCATCAAAAGAAGATGTAAGGAATACACAGAGTCATTATACCAAAAGAATTAGTCAATATTCAACCATTTCAAGAGGTGGCATATGATCAGGAAGCGATGGTACTGAAGGAAGAAGTCGAAGCTGCTCTGAAGGCATTGGCGAAAAACAAGGCTCCAGGAATTGATGGAATATCAATTGAGATGTTTCAACAAACAGATGCAGCGCTGGAGGTGCTCACTCATCTAAGCCGAGAAATATGGAAGACAGCTTCTTGGCCAACTGACTGGAAGGGATCCATATTTATGTCTATCCCCAAGAAAGGTGATCCAATAGAATGTGGAAATTACAGAACAATATCATTAATATCACACACAAGCAAAATTTTTCTGAAGATCATTCAAAAACGACTGCAGCAGTATATCGACAGGGAACTGCCATAAATTCAAGCCGGTTTCAAAAGAGGACGTGGAACCAGGGATATCATTGCTGATGTCAGATGGATCCTGGCTGAAAGCAGAGAATACCAGAAGGATGTTTACCTGTGTTTTATTGACTGTGCAAAGGCATTCGACTGTGTGGATCATAACAAACTACGGATAACACTGCGGAGAATGGGAATTCCAGAACACTTAATTGTGCTCAAGAGGAATCTTTACATAGATCAAGTGGCAGTTGTTCACACAGAACAAGGGGATACTGATTGGTTTAAAATCAGGAAAGGTGTGCATCAGGGTTGTATTCTTTCACCATATCTATTTAATCTGTATGCTGAACAAATAATACGAGAAGCTGGACTATATGAAGAAGAACAGGGCATCAGCATTGGAGGAAGACTCATTAACAACCTGCGTTATGCAGATGAGACAACCTTGCTTGCTGAAAGTGAAGAGGACCTGAAGCACTTACTGATGAAGATCAAAGACCACAGCTTTCAGTATGGATTGCACCTCAACATAAAAAAAACAAAAATCCTCATGACTGGACCAATGAGCAACGTCATGATAAACGGAGGAAAGATTGAAGTTGCCAAGGATTTCGTTTTACTTGGATCCACAATGAACATCCAGGGAAGCAGCAGTCAAGAAATCAAAAGACGCATTGCATTGGGCAAATCTGCTGCAAAGGACCTCTTCAAAGTGTTGAAGAGCAAAGATGTCACCCTGAAGACTAAGGTGTCCCTGATTCAAGCCATGGTATTTTCAATGACATCATATGCATGTGAAAGCTGGGCAATGAATAAGGAAGATCGAAGAAGAGTTGACGGCTTTGAATTGTGGTGTTGGCGAAGCATATTGAATATACCATGGACTGCCAAAAGAATGAACAAATCTGCCTTGGAAGAAGCACAGCCAGAATGCTCCTTGGAGGCAAGGATGGCGAGACTGCATCTTACATACTTTGGACATGTTGTCAGGAGGGATGAGTCCCTGGAGAAGGACATCATGCTTGGCAGAGTGCAAGGTCACAGGAAAAGAGGAAGACCCTCAACGAGGTGGATTGACACAGTGGCTGCAACAATGAGCTCAAGCATAACAACGATTGTAAGGATGGCGCAGGATGGGGCAGTGTTTCATTCTGTCGTGCGCAGGGTCGGTATGAGTCGGAACCGACTCAGCGGCACCTAACAACAACAACAAAAAAACATGTGTTGTAAATCCTAACCCCTATTCCTGCGGATGTTAATCTCATTTGTGAATAGTGCTTTCTTTTGTATGTTAATGAAGCCATATCAGTGGAGGGTGTGTCTTAAACCAATCACTTTTGAGATATAAAAAGAGCAGATTAGACACAGAAATAAAGAAGCACAGATGCAATGCCACATAAAGATCACCAAGGAATCCAGGTACAGAAGCTAAAAGAGAAAGGACATTCCTTCAGAGCCAACAGAGATGACTTCCCCTAGAGCCAGTGTCCTTAATTCGGACTTTCAGTTTCCTAAACTGTAAGAAAATAAATTTTTGTTCATTAAAGCTACTCAGTTGTTGTATTTCTATTACAGTAGCACTAACCTCCCCCCCCGCAAAAAACCAAACCCGTTGCCGTCAAGTCGATTCCAGACTCATAGCAACCCTATAGGACAGAGTAGAACTGCCCCACAAAATTTCCAAGGAGCGCTGGTAGATTCGAACGGCTGACATTTTGGTTAACCACTAGGCCACCAGGGTTTCCACAGTAGCACTAGATAACTATAATAATATTCAAGAGATAAAAAAGCTAGTTTCCTTAAAACATAGAGATCTCCCCCCCCAAAATAGGAAAAATACCCAAAATCCTTTAGAAAAATATACATTCATAGGCATTTCACAGAAAAATAAACATATATGGCTTATAAGCAGATGGAAGGTGCCCAATCCTTCTCATAAATGAATGCAAATTAAAGGGAAATAAAGATAACATTTTTCAGCTGCCAGGCTGGCAATAGTTTGATAATATATAGTGTTGGCGAAGCTGTGAGGGAAAAGGCAGTATCGCACATACGATTTAGTCTACACACTGATGACTTTTTTGGAAGGCAATTGACAATATCTATCAAAACTAGAAACGTGCGTATACAGGCAGTCCCAGCATTACACACATCCAACTTACAAATCAACCCCCGTAAGCCCTATTATATTAAAAACGCAGGTACTTAAATGGCTCATAATAACAAATAGGCGCTACTTTGAGACGCACATCAAAACATTATTATTACGGTATTACTATGTTAAAGAGGTTTTAGTGTATTTGGAAGTGTTTAATGATTTTTATGCATAGAAAGGTACACTATATATTATACACTAAGACAAACATTTAACTAACTGACATTAGGTCCTAACCATGCTTAGCTGCTCTGATTTACGTACAAACTCGATTTAAAGACAGATTAGAAACAGAACTCATTCATAATCCTGGGACTGCTTGCTTGTAATCCAACTCAGAAATTTGATTTTCAGGAATTTATCATATAGATGGAGACCCTGGATGGTGCAAATGACTAACACTGCTAACTGAAAGGTTGGAGGTTCAATTCTACCCAGAGGTGTCTTGGAAGAAAGGCCTGTTGATCTACTTCTGAAAAACTAGCCATTGAATGCCACATGGAGCACAGCTCTATCCCAACACATACAGGGCCCCAGGAGTCAGAGTCAACTCAACAGCAACAGTTCTTTAATCCTACAGACAGATTGACGCATGTGCAAATATGAATGTACGCAAATGTTTTGGAAGCACTGTACGCAATATAAAAAAATAAAATGCTGGGAGCAACCTAAGTATGAATGAGCCTGGGATACAACTGCCTGGGTTAGTGTGATGGTTCCATCAGTTAATAACTGACCCTGAACCAGCTCATTAAGCTCTGGGTGCCTCAATGTCCTCATCTGTGAAGTGGTGAGAAGTATCTATTTCATAGGACTGTTGTAAAGACTACATTATTTAACACATATAAAGTGTTTATGGACTCAAGATTATATGAATTATATATATATAAATTTGTATATATGTATAATGTTAATATTAAAACATTATTCTAAAACAGTGAAAACTCATTTTTGATGTGGCGAGATCTCCAAGATACATTGTTAAGTTCAAAGAATAAGATAAAAAACAGAGTGGATCCTGTGCTCTCATATATGTTCAAAAAGATATGTGAGCTCATATAGGCATCTAACTCTATCGCATAGTTCCTCCGGGATGCACAAGAAACTGCCAATGGTTGCTGCTGTGTGGAAGGGGGCAGAGATCCATGGTCAGGAGCAGAATTTTTTTTGTATATTTTTGTATGGCTTGGAGCCCTGGTAGAGCAGTGGTTAAGAGCTCAGCTGCTAACCAAAAGGCTGGCAGTTCAAATCCACCAGCCGCTCCTTGGAAAACTTATGGGGCAGTTCTACTCTGTCCTATAGGGGTACGATGAGTCAGAATCCACTTGAGGGCAACAGGCTTGTTTTTTGTTTTTTGTATGGCTTAATGTTTTTGCCTCGGGCATATATTATTTTATTATTTTTATAATCTACAAATTTGGGTGGTGATTTTTTTAAAGAAACAAACAAGCAGTTAATCAAAGAGGCTATCCCATTAAATTATGATTTCCAGCCTTACTTAGGAATCATGTCACGGCCTACCACAATGCCACAATGCCTCTTCTATAGGATGCTCCTCCTGACCAGAGGCAAGTACAAGTTCAGTCTACACTCAAGGGGAAGGGAATTATACAAGGATATGACTCATTGGGGTCACTTCAGGTGTGTCCACCACAGTATCCCATCTAAGAGATCAGTCAGAAAAGTTTGAGAATTCTTACCCATTGAAGAAATTGTGCTTACAGATGAGGACAATCTCAACATCTGGCAGAGGCTGCAGTGTGGTCACATTGGTTGATATGCTACTTGGTAGTTAAGAAACAATAAGTAAAATATTTTTGTGCATGAAAAATACTTACATGGCCAAGTAATGAGCTCCATAAAACTGTTTTGATGTTTGCCTTCTAACCTATACCAGAAGGAACATTTTTAAAACAAACACACTTGCAAAAAAGCCATGCTTCCAGAAACTATTTTGTACAGCAACTCAAACCTGACATTTGACTATAATCCCTCAAGGAAATTCTTATTGTTGTTGTTTTCCTCTTCATGTTATTTCTTCAAACCCTGACATTCAAGAAGATGGCAGCTACCTGTTCAGAAATAGGTCAAAGAGATAAAATCCAGGGGTAAAAGTGTTTACAGGCTACTTGCTCCCCTCATCGTTTTCCCATTTCTTTTGTGGTCACCACTAGAGACACATCTTTTCTTCAGCCATTAAATTTACTGGGAGAGATAAGATTTAACAGGTGTAATTGAGCCCAGCAGTACCTGATTAGTCACCTTCCAGAATAAGTACCAGTTTTTGCTACTGACAGAAAAAGATAGTAAAGAATAATAATTAAATTCATTTTATTACCGTGCTTTCTGTAGGAAATTATTATAGGTTGGTTAGTAATTCTTATTTATTAATAAATGTAATTTAAATACCTACATAACTGCCTATCCTTGAGGCTAAGGTAGTCAAGCATTTCCAATAGAGGAAGGAAACACACATAGCCTTTAATGAATGAGAATGCTTTTTGCTTTTAGGAAATTGAACAAAGTCTGAGAGGAAAGGAACACTTAAGATCCCGGAACATCTAGAGCCGGAAGATCATCTACATGAGCCCCCATCACTCTTCAGTGTTTTAGCTCTATCACTTACACAAAAAAAATGATTGCAGTGCTTAGAATTGAAGTTGACATATGAGTAAATCTCCAGGATAAAGTCAAGGCATTAGCTGTACCTAAATATCTTAACATAATCCTTAAATAGAATCCAAGCACTACGGTTCCCTATTCCTATATCTTAGGTGAAAAAAAAAAAAAAAAAAGTCTGGAAATGCCATTTACAGTGAATTTACTCCACAGAATCCTCCTTCCATATCTTTGGTCTGCTTAGGTGCATTCTGGCCCCCGGGTGCTCAGAAACCCACTTGTAGAATTCCTGCTTTTGTTTTATGGGAAGTTTACTAAGTCAACTAAAAGCAAGAGTGTTCTTGTTAGAGACTTGGAAAGAGCTTTAGAAATTATTTGGTCGAGACACTCTTTCATGCTACTCTCTGAGTGTGGGCTTTGAAGTCACATTGCCTGAGTTCAAACCCCACTTCTTTCCCACTAGCCCTATAACACTGGGCAAGTTACTTAACCTCTGAGGCTGTAAACTATAACCCATGAAGTTCTCCAAAATTAAAGATATGTTGCATGTAATTGTTTTCAACAGTGTCTGATGCATAGTAAATGGTCATGGAATGATGTGGCACAGTGGTTAAGTGCTCAGCTGCTAACTAAAAGGTCTGCAGTTTGAACCCACCAGTGGCTCTGTGGGAGAAAGATGTGGCAGTCTGCTTCCATAAAGATTAACCCCCCCCCAAAAAAACAAACCCACTGCTGCCAAGTCTATTCCGACTCACAGCAACCCCATAGGGTTTCTAAGGCTTTAAATCTCTACAGAAGCAGGCTGCCACATCTTTCTCCCCTGGAGCCACTGGTGGTTTCCAACCACTGACCTTTCGGATAGCAGTCAACCGCTTTAACCACTGCACCACCAAGGCTCTTTTTCCGTAAAGATTACAGCCTTGGAAACCCTACGAGCGGTTCTATTCTGTCTAATGGTATAGGGTCGCTAGGAGTCAGAATTGACCAGACAATCTTTTTTTTTTTTTTTTTTGGTATTATTAATAACACTTCATAGAAAAAAGGGACTCAGTCAAAATCCTGTACAGACAAGTCCTTTGTTATCTTATTAATAGGGTATATATCATCTTTTTTACAGTTTTGGGGGTGAGGTGAGTCTTGAATACTGAATAATATAATGCTGACAGATGTTAACAGTTTTCTGTGTGTTAAAATTAGGACACTCTTCTTTAAAAGCCACTTGCATTTTACAAGATTGGGGGGGAAAACATTATTTTCTGAAGTTTTTTTCACTTCCACTGAGAGAAGTGGCAAAGAGAATTTTCAGAGGGCCACGTATCTGAGTGAGGGAACAAAGACGCACAGTCACTTCTTACTCCTGGAGTGAAAAATACCAGCACAGCTTTAAGGGTTAATGTTGAGTGAAAGCAGTTTCATGTGATGTCTTCTTAATTCCATTTTGTACGGTCTGAGATCCTACAAAGACCTGCATATCTCCAAGACTTCCCCTCTGTGCTCACAGTCTTGCTCTCTCCCTTACACTTTCTCTCTCCCTCCTTCATACTGTCTCTCTCTCTTTCTCTGTCTCTCTTTCTGTCTCTCTCTCTTTCTCTGTCCCTGGGTGGCAGTAAACTCCATGCACTCCACCCTGTCTCTCTCAGCCCCTCCGGATTTGATCATCTCATCATTGAAATACATTGTCCTTTGTTCACACCTAAGGTAGATATTAACATTTTTATTGGAAATCAAAGTAATTCACTTACTCCGTGAATTCTCTGCTGCTGTAAATGACAGAAGAGACCCTCTCGCCAAGTGTAGTCATTTCAGAGGCTTTATTAAAATTCAAGAAGAAAAGGGTCCAGGCTTGAATGAAGTTAACGGATTTGCTGAAGGGCATTTTTTTACCCCCAAGAAAGTGTTTTCCTTTCTAACATATTCCATTGTTGAACTCTGTGCTCTCGCTCCACAGAACTGTCTGTCATAAAGAGCGCAACAGGCTGTCAGCAGCAAAACGCCAGATCTGAACTCTTGGCACCTTGAAGCAGCAGTTCTTGGGGACTAAAATTCCCCTATTCTATGCACAATGCCCAGAGGAATGGACCAATATTCTACGCCTTCCAGTTGGATATTTTCTGACCCTAGGAAAAAGTAGGTTTAGTCAGGTTCTAGGTTCAGCAACAAAATCAAAGGGCCCCACCATAGGGTATTTCCCAGCCTCTGGGAGCAAATGAAGGAGCCCTGGTGGCACAGTGGTAAAAAGACTCAGCTACTAATCAAAAGAACCCACCAGCCGCTCCATAGGAGAAACATGTGGCAATCTGCTTCCATAAACATTCACAACCTTAAAAACTCTATGGGGTGGTTCTTCTCTGTCCTACAGGGTCACTATGAGTCATAATCAATTTGATGGCAGTGGGTTTGGTTTTGGTTTAGGAGCAAATGAATCCTTTCTATATGACTCTCTGCCTTACAAGAGCCTCCACAGACTCTCCCAGAGAACTTCCTGCTATATTGCTAATCCAAAAACTGGCAAAGACACCTTCTCTGTCATCACTAATTGAAGGGGCATCTGCATTTGCTGAAAGAGACCCAGGTCTGGGAGACTCCTGGAAAATAAGCCTGTCTCGGGGATCTCCAATCCACACCAGCCAAAGTAACTTGAAACACCTTAAGAGACTTTTCTCCTTTTTTCTCACTAGCCTCTTTGGTTTAGTGAAAAGAGGATTTAATTGGAATTCAAGAGGCCTGGGTTGTTATACTGCCGTATCACTGCCCGGCTTTGAGGGGTCACTTTCTCTCTTCTGAAACTCAAGGTCCTCAGTGGAGATATAACAGGTATGATGATGTCCAATTAATCTAGTGCACTGAGTACTTGTGAGGATCAAATAATGTATAACAAAGTTTCTGATAAAATATAAACCACCATTTAAGTATAAACGAAATAAAGGGAGTTCCTCATGGCCATATTAGATTTTTCAAACATTACTCCAAAGCCCTATTTAGGATCCATAGAGCCCTTAAAAGCCAGGAGACCCAGACCAGAGCCTCCTAGGCATGACCGTGCCAGTGCATATTCATGCACCAGAGCAGCACCTGCAGAGGTTCTGAGCCCCACCACATGGAAAGATGGGCAAGTGCCTGGCAAAGTCCAGGGTGGTTGCCTAGCCAAGAAGTATCTGGTGCTGGTGGTCTAAGAATTTACAGGGAGAGAGAAGGCAGGGTCATGATGAGAATGTTCTTCTATTTCCCTTATATTTCTACTGTTCCTGCAGACAATCGTATACCTCCATCCTGATCTTTACGGAGCTCTGGCAGAGAAGTGGTTAAGAGCTTGACTGCTAACCAAAAGGTCAGCAGTTCAAACCCACCAGTCAATCCTTGGAAACCCTGTGGAGCAGTTCTACTCATAGGGTCGCTATGAGTATGAGCTGACTTGATGGTAATGGGGCTTTTTGATTTATCCTGGTCTTTGAAATTATAAAGATAAGACTTTCCAGCTAACTTCTCTTAAATTTGGGCTGCAACAGAGATAGTGTGAGTGTACACTTTGCTTTTCCGTAAGATGGTAAGGTTTTTCTGACAATAAACACTAGCCAGAAAATATGTGAGATCCAAGAATAAGATTGAACTTTTCTTAAGGGACGTCTACCAGGCATGCAGAGGATGGAGACTTCAATATCAGAGTTTATTATTTTAGGGATTCTTAGGACAAAAAAAAAATCTTTTTTTTTTTTTAGGACTGGAACGGGGTAGAGTAGGCTTTGAATGGAAACTGCTTCCCTGGCAGCCCAAGGCAACTGTGGCTATTTTACAGATTTTCTGATTAGGAAATATCTCAAAAGAATCTCTCATGAAGATTCTTTTCATAAACAGAGGTGCAGGTACACTCACTAACAGGATGATTTAACTTGGATGATCCCCAGAGCTCTCACATTCCCCATGTGCAGAACTATTCTCTGTATGTCACCTATACCATACCTCCTCTCCCCTAAACCCTACTGACTTCTTTATCTCAATGAATGGAGCCATCACATCTCCAGCTGCCCAAATTTATACATATATATAGGGTCGCTATGAGTCGGAATCGCCTCAACGGCACTGGGTTTGGTTTGTTTGGTTTATGTATATACATGGAAGATCCTCAACAAGACAGACTGACACAGTGGCTGCAACAACGGGCTCAAACATAGCAATGATTGTGAGGATGAAGTAGGACCAGGCAGTGTTTCACTCTGTTGTACCTACGGTCACTATGAGTTGGAACCAACTCTGTGTTACCTAACAACAACGAATATATACATATGAATCATCAACTTCTTACTTAACTTCATGTTCCCAAATGCAGTCAGTCATCAAATCCTAATGATTCAACCTCCAGCATACATCTTGACTTCACATTTACTTCTCTTCAATGCCACTGCTACTATTTTGGCTAAGGCTACAATCATTCCTGTCTTGGTGTATTTGAATCTAATCTGCTATTGTCTATAAATTACATCATTGTTTTTGTATCATTAAGAAAGAAAACAAAGCCACCAGTTAAATTATGACATGCCATTAATGGTAAGATGCCTCCAGATTTCAGAGATTAATAAAATGTGAGAAAAAAAGTACATCTTAAAATCAATGAAATACAGTACTTTTCAGTACTAACTGGTCTATCTGCAACTATTCCTGCCCCCTTCTGGCCCACTCACATTGCGTCTAGAATGCTCTTTCTATAATGTAATTATGTGGCTGTCTTTCTCTGTTAAGACATTTCAAGTTATTCTCCATACCTTCAGGATAAAATCCAACAACATTAGCACAACATGCAAGGCCCTGTTGATTTCTCTTCTCTTCTCACTCTCAGCTTCAGCCATAAATAAAAAACCAAAAACCAAATCCGTTGCTGTCGTGTCAAGTCTGACTCATAGAGGCCCTATGAGCAGAGTAGAAATGCTCCATAGGGTTTCCAAGGAACAGCTGGTGGATTCAAACTGATGACCTATTGGTTGGCAGCCATAGCTCTTAACCACAATGCCACCAGGGACCCTCAGCTGTATATAAAGAAACCCAAAACCAAACCCATTGCCGCTGAGTCAATTCCGACTCATAGCGACCCTATAGGTCACAGTAGAACTGCCCCATAGAGTTTCCAAGGAGCACCTGGTGGATTTGAACTGCCGATCTTTTGATTAGCAGCAGTAGTTCTTAACCACTACACCACCAGGGTTTCCTCCAAATTATGAAAAGGAAAAAAAAAAAAAGTTCTGTCCAAGCATTAGATTTTTTTTCACATACTGTTGCCTTTGCTACAATGATCTTCTCAATCTTTCTTATGTCTGTTCAGCCTTCAGAGCTCAACTAGCTCAAGTGTCATTTCCTCCAGAAGCCTCTCTCAACCTCCAGACAAGTCTAGGTGTTTCTCTTCTGTGTTCCCATAGCACCTGGTGCTAGTCACATACCATACTCTTTGAAGTTGCCTCTTTATCTATCTGTCTCATTCTTCAGATCAGAGACTCCTGGAGATCACAGACTATGTTCTTGTACACCATCATATTTCAAGTGCCTTGCATGGTACCTGCAACCTAAGTACTTGCTGAAAATCAATAATCCCTGTGGAACAAGTAAGAGATTAACAGCCAAAAAATTACAGCAGCCATAGGATTTTTCTTGAAAGAATTCTCAATTGGTTAGTGTTATGGGTTGAATTATGTCCCTCCCCAAAAATGTGTGTATTAACTTGGTTAGGTCATGATTCGCAGTATTCTGTAGTTGTCCTCCATTTTGTGATTATAATTTTATGTTAAAGAGGGTTAGGGTGGAATTGTAACACCTTTACCAGGTCACATTGCTGTTCCAATGTAAACAGAGTTTCTTTGGGGTGTGGCCTGTACCACCTTTTATTTATCGAGAGATAAAAGGAAAGGGAAGCTGGCAGAGAGTGGGGAATCTCATACCACCAAGAAAGCAGCACTGGGAGCAGAGTGTGTCCTTCGAACCTGAGTTTCCTGCACTGAGATGGTCCCAGACCAAGGGAAGATTGATGACGAGGACCTTCCTCCAGAGCCGACAGAGAGAGAAAGCCTTCCCCTGTAGCCGGCGCCCTGAATTCAGACTTCTAGCCTACTGGACAGTGTGAGAATAAACTTCTCTTTGTTAAAGCCATCCACTTGTAGTATTTCTGTTATAGAAGCACCAGATGACTAAGACAGTTAGGTACCTACTACCTGAATCACATACCTAATCTCCATAAGTTTCTCAGTCAATAGATTTAATTTGTCTTGAATTACAATCACATGCCTAACTGGAGTTAGATGCTGCCTTGCATTTAAGGAGACTAACCTCAAGGTGGAGAGATAAAACTAATACAATTAGGGAGCACACTTGATAATAAAACAACTAGAGAAGCTATCAATACGGGATAAGTCCAAAAGTGACTGACTATGTGTGGCAGGCTATTCTCACTGTAGGCATGCAAAGAAGAATCACTGAAAACTGGAACAGTCATAGTAGGATTTATTGAAGAAGTTAAACTTGAGCTATCTCTTGAAGGATGTGTCAAATTTAGACTGTGGTGCAAATGACTAACATGCTTGACTGCTAACGGAAAGATTGAAGGTTCGAGTCCACCCATAGGCTCCTCAGAGAAAAGCCCTGGTTATCTGCTTCCCCCAAAATCGGCCCTTGAAAATTCTGTGGAGCACAGATCTACTTTGACACACGTTGGGTGACCATGAGTCAAAATTGACTTGATGGCAAGTGGAAAACCTGTATATTATTGAAAAAAAGGCCTGTCTGTCCTTTTGTTCAGCTTGCACTACCTTGGTGGCTGAAGAGTCTTTTTCAGAGGTGCTGGATTCATGAACTTTGGAAAATAACGCAATTATTATGAAATTCATTTTTAGTTAAATTCCCAAGTAGACTCATTCTTCTTCCTCCTCATCCTACCATAGACTTTTAGAGTCATCCTTGACTCCTTATCCCTGCTGTATTATGCTGCTATTCAGCTTAGGAAAAAATATAAATAAACGCTAGGAAAGTCTGAAAGTGGAGAATGCCAGCAACATTGACTAGAGCTGTCCATAAGGCCAGCATTTGCCTGTTGCAGCCAATGCTGCAACCCAACAATTTCTCAGACAAAAAGCTACAGTAACCCGCCCTTCAAGAGTCACTCTGCACCACTTAGTCAAATGATATGCATGCCCCTGGTGACACGATACTCGATACTCGAATGGCTGACCATGGATTTGCTGGGGTTACAGCCTGTGGGTCTAATTGGGACTACAATTGCTTCCTCAAAGCTTTTAAAGGGTGTCCCCATTTCTGCCTTCCTCTTTCTTTGAACTTTTTTTTTTTACCCACAATTTTCAGTTAAACTAATGATATAGAATTCTGGCCTTATATGGTCTAGCCCACTACTCACTGGAAGATAGTTATCACTGTCCTTGAGCCTAAGGCAGTGAGTGGAATTCAGGTAGGAAAACAAAGTCAGAAAGAAGTACCTGCAGGAATAACTGGTAGTCATCTAGATGATAAAGGGTATAACGCTCCTCTTTTCTGCAATGGTGACTAAAATTGCATCTTCGTGGATATATCTTTCTTGGTTATGTATTGTTACTGCAACCATCCATTTTTAAAAAAAATTCCACTTCCATGGTCCTTACAATGTACCTCATCATTGTTGTTGTTAGGTGCGGTCGAGTTGGTTCCAACTCATATCGACACTACGCACAGCAAAAAAACACTGAGTGGTCCTGCGTCATCCTCACAATCGTAGTTATGCTCGAGCCCATTGTTGCAGCCACTGTGTCAATCCATCTTGTTGAAGGTCTTCCCTTTTTTTGATGACCCTCGCCTTTACCAAACATGATGTCCTGATAACATGTGCAAAGTATGTGAGACGAAGTCTCGCCATCTTTGCTTCTAAGGAGCACTCCAGTTTTATTTCTTCCTAGACAGATATGTCCATTCTTTTGGTGGTACATGGTATGCTCAATATTTTTTGCCAACGCCATAATTCAAAGGTATCAATTCTTCTTCGGTCTTCCTTATTCATTGTTTAGCTTTCACTGTATATAAGGTGATTGAAAACACCAATGGCTTGGATCAGGCACACCTTAGTCTTCAAGGTGACATCTTTGCTTTTTAACCCTTGAAAGAGGTCTTTTGCAGTAGATTTGCCCAATGCAACACATCATTTGATTTCTTGACTGCTGCTTCCATGGGTGTTGATTGTGGATCCAAGTAAAATGAAATCCTTGACAACTTCAATCATTTCACCATTTATCATGATGTTGCTTATTGGTCCAGTTGTGAGGATTTTTGTTTTATGTTGAGGTGTAATTGACACAGAAGGTTGTAGTCTTTGATCTTCATTAGTAAGTGCTTCAAGTCCTCTTCACTTTCAGCAAGCAAGGTTGTGTCATCCGCATAACGCAGGTTGTTAGTAAATCTTTCCCCAATCCTGATGGCACATTCTTTTTCACATAACCCAGTGTCTCTGCTTATATGCTCAGCATACAGATTGAATAAATATGGTGAAAGGATAAAACCCTGATGCACACCTTTCTTTGACTTTAAACCACGCAGTATCCCCTTATTCTGTTCGAATGACTGCTTCTTGATCTATGAACAGGTTCCTCATAAGTACAATGAAGTGTTCGGGAATGCCCATTCTTTGCAAAGTTATCTATAATTTGTTATGATCCACACAGTGGAATGCCTTTGCATAGTCAATAAAACATAGGTAAACATCCTTCTGGTATTCTCTACTTTCAGTCAGGATCTTTCTGATGTAAGTAATGCTATCGCTGGTTCCACATTCTTTTCTGAATCAGACTTGAATTTCTGGCATTCCTTGTCGATGTTTCTGCTGCAGCTGCTTTTGAATGATCTTCAGCAAAATTTTACTTGTGTGTGATATTAATGATATCGTTCTATAATTTCCACATTCAGCTGGATCACCTTTCTTGGGAATAACCATAAATATGGATCCTTTCCAGTTAGTTGGCCGGGTAGCTGTCTTCCAAATATCTTGGCATAGAAAAGCGAGCACTTCCAGTGCTGCATTTGTTTGTTGAAACATCTCAGTTGGTATTCCATCAATTTCTGGAGTCTTGTTTTTCACCAATGCCTTCAGTGCAGCTTGGACTTCTTCCTTTAGTGCCCTCGGTTCCTGATCATAAGCTACCTTCTGAAATGGATGAATGTTGACCAATCTCTTTTGGTACAGTGACTCTCTCTCTACTCTTTCCATCTCCTTTTGCTGCTTCCTGCATTGTTTAATATTTTCCCTGTAGAATCCTTCAATATTACAACTCAAGGCTTGAATTTTTTCTTCAGTTCTTTCAGCTTGAGAAATGCTGAGCGTGTTCTTCCATTTTGCTTTTCTAACTCCAGGTCTTTGCACATGTGACCATGATACTTTAGTTTGTCTTCTTGAGCTGCCCTTTGAAATCTTCTGCTTAACTCTTTTATTTCATCATCTCTTCCATTTGCTTTAGATACTCAGTGTTCAAGAGCAAGTTTTAGAGTCTCTTCTGACATCTAGTTTGATCTTTTCTTTCTTTCCTGCCTTTTTAATAACCTCTTGCTTTCTTCATGTATAATGCCCTTGGTGTCATTCCACAACTCATCTGGTCTTTGGTCATTAGTGTTCGACGCATCAAATCTATTCTTCAGATGGTCTCTAAATTACCTCATCGTTATCAATAAGTAAAAATCCTTCAATATTCTTCATTTCATGCATTCTATTTTCTGACAACTGTATTTTCCCACCTCATTCCCTTGAAAATCTTCAATTTTAACAATACTATGATACCATCTAGACAAACAACCTGTTTACTCTGTCACCTTTTCCCTGTCCCTTTGATGTCTTCTCTCCTTTGTTGTTGTTGTTAGTTACCATCTAGTTGGCTCCAACTCATGGCGATTCCATGTCCAACAAACACTGCTCGGTCCTCCACCATTTTCACGATCATTAGTATGTTCTAGCCCATTGCTAAAGCCACTGTGTACTTTGAGTGCCTTCTAACCTAGGGGACTCATCTTCCATATGGGGCAATATTCTGTTGTAATCCATAGGGTTTTCACTGACTAATTTCTGGAAGTAGATCACAAGGCCTTTCTCCCTAGTCTGTCTTAGCCTGGAAGGTCCACTAATACCTGTCCACTTGGGTATTTGCTGGTATTTGAAATACTGGTGGCATAGCATCCAGCATCATCACAACATGCAAGCCACCACAGTATGACAAACTGACATATGCGTGGTGGCTACTTCCCTAACTCTGCTTAAATTCCATGGCCAATCATTATTACCATTTCCTTGTATGCACTGCCAACTCTGTTGTCCCTCTCTTTTGTCTTACTTCCTTGATAAAACAACAACACTGAATAAATTCAATTCTTCATTTTGCCAATGAATCTAATCACGGACGGAGAAAGACACACACACAATCAGGCTAACTAGTCTCACTTTAAAGGTAACAATCTCAAATGGGCCCTTAATATAGCAGGCAATCTGTATATTTACCCTATTCCATTCATACTCTCACCCTCAAGGAGGACGATTTCTTGCTGTCATCCTTCTCCTTAAACGCCAGTAACTCCTCCCCATTCTTAGAATCAGCTGATGGCTTTGACTACTACATACTTCAAAAACAGCCAGAAGGGAACTTCTCGACTCCCACTACCACACTTACCCACAGCCAGCACCTACAAGAATCCTTTGTCTTCCTGTCTGTTACCATAGATGAATTTTTCAGTATCCTACCCAACGCCAATCTATTGTACACTGATATCATTCCTCTCACTTACTCAGGAGATTACTTCAGCAATGCTCTCTTCTCTCTAAAAAACCAAACTCATTGTCATCTAGCCAATTCTAACTCATAACAACCCTGTAGGACAGGATAGAACTGCCCCACAGGATTTCCAAGGAGTTGCTGATGGATTCAAACAGCTGACTTTTTGGTTAGCAGCCGTAGCTCTTAACCACTGCACCACCAGGGCTTCTCGCTATTAAATCATTATGCTTTCCCTCTCTACCACATCACTATGCATGTTATTTTTACAAACCTTCTGTTGGCCCTGCTTTATTTGACTCGTACAATTTCCTTTTGTTGCAAAATTTCTTGAAATCATCATCTGTTGTCACTTTCACCAAGTCCTCTTATTTCTTCTTAAACCCTCTACCCTTACTGATTTTCTGCGCACTTATTCCATCAACTACTAAAAAAGGAGTGTTGAAATATCCAGTGATAATTATAGATTTCTTTCTTTTTCTAAGTTCTGTTAGCTATTGCTTTATGTATTTTGAAGCTCTTTTATTAGGTACATATTCATTCAGGATTTTAATATCTTTTTCACATGCTTATTCATTTATAATATGAAATATAAATCTCCTTCCCCAGATAATATTCCTTATCCTGAAGTATTCCTTGTTTTGTATCAATATAACCACATCAGCTTTCTTATCATTAGCATGCTGTATCCTTTTTCCATACTTTTACTTCTAGTCTATCTATGTCTTTATATTTAAAATGAGTTTTTTTTAGATAGCTTATAATTGTTCCTTGCTTTTTTAATCCAGTCTGAAGATCTCTGCTTTTTAATTGGCATGTTTTGACTTCACCTCTGATGTAATTATCAGTGCATCTGTGGTTAAATATACCATCTTGATATTTCTTTTTTATTTGTCCCATCTTGTCTTTGTTCCTTTTTTCACCATTTCCCCCTCACTTCTTTTACACTGAGTAATTTTTATTACTTTAATCATTGAGATTGTGTTAATAGTTATAAATTTTTTTTTAATTTTTCTCAGTCATTATTCTAGTCATTACAATATGTACATTTAATTTATCACAGCCCACCTTAAAATAATTCTATACTTCTTATAATGTAAGCAACTTACAACAGTATACTTCCATATTCCCCATTCTTTGTCTTAGTTGACATATATTATTTTATTTCTATACATTTTATAATCCATTAAATACATTGTTATTAATTTTTACTCTATATGGTCATTTATCTCAAAGAAATTTTTTTAAATTAAAGTCTCTTAAATTAATCCAAATATTTACCATTTCCAATGCTCTTTATTTATTTTTTTAGACCCAAGTTTCCAGCTGGCATCATTTTCCTTCTGCCTGAGAAATTTTTTACCTCTTTTAAACAAGCCTGTTGGTGACAAATTCTTTAGCTTTTGTTGGTTTGAAAATGTCTTTACCTTGGGTTTGTTCTCCAAGTAACTTTTCGCTGGATATAAAACCTTACATTGAAAGTTTTGTTTTGTTTTACTTTCAGAACTTAAAGATGTCTATGGCTTGTGTTGTTTCTGATGGAAAATCTATGTCCATTTTTTGTTAGTATGTAATGTGTCGACTCGATGGCACTGGGTTTGGTTTTTTTTTTTTTTTAATGTAATGTGTTTGGTTTCTATTTTTTCCCCTATAGATACTTTTAATATTTTCTCTTAATCAATGATTTTCAGCAACTTAATTCTGATATGGCTTAGCATGGTTATCTTTGTGTTTATTGTCCTTATAGTTCATTGAGATTGTTGGATTGTTAATTTGTAACTTCCATCAAATTTGGAGAATTTTAAGCCATTACTTACTCAGATATCTTCATACTCTCCTCTCTGTTCTGTCCTTCTGAGATTCCATTGACTTGTATTTTAGGCTGTTTGATGTTGTCCCACAGGTCACTGAGGCTCTGATCATTTTTTGTTTACTCTTTTTCTCTCTGTGCTTTAGATAATTTATACTGTTATGTCATCAAGTTCACATTGATCTTTTTTTCTTCTGTAGTGTTCACATCCTTAATCCCATCCAGTGAATTTTTCACTTCTGACATTGTGTTTTTCAGTTCTACAATCCATTCGTGTCTTTTTTTTTCATTTCTTTCCTCATTAAGCTCATGTTTTCCTTTACATCCTAAAGTTTATCTATCTTTTAAAATTTTAGCCTTCTAACTCAAAATGGATCAATGACCTAAATGTAAAACCTAAAATGATAAAGGTCATGAGAGAAAAAATAGGGACAACGCTAGGATCCCTAATACATGACATACACAGAATATAAAACATTACTAACAATGCACAAACACCAGAAGAGAAACTAGATAACTAAAAAAAAAAAAAAAAAAAAACATAACTAGGAGCTCATAAAAATCAAACACTTATGTTCATCAAAAGATTTCACCAAAAGAGTAGAAAGACTGGGAAAAAACTTTGGCTACAACATATCCAATCAGGGTCTAATCTCTAAAATCTATAAAATACTGCAAAACCTCAACAACAAAAAGACAACCCAATTAAAAAATGTGCAAAGGGTATGAAGAGGCACTTCCCCAAAGAAGACATTCAGGCAGCTAACAGACACATGAGGAAATGCTCATGATCACTAGCCGTTAGAGAAATGCAAATCAAAACTACAATGAGATACCATCTCACCACAACAAGGCTAGCATTCATCCAAAAAACACAAAATAATAAATGTTGGAGAGGTTGTGAAGAGGCTGAAAGACTTATACACTGCTGGTGGAAATGTAAAATCATACAACCACTTTGGAAATCAATTTGGCGCTTCCTTAAAAAGCTAGAAATAGAAGTACCATACAATCTACCAATCCCACTTCTTGGAATATATCCTAGAGAAAAAAGAGCCGTTACACAAATAGATATATGCACACCCATGTTCATTGCAGCACTGTTCACAATAGCAAAAAGATGAAAACAACCTAGGTGACCATCAACGGATGAATGGATAAACAAATTACGGTACATTCACACAATAGAATACTGCACAATGATAAAGAACAATGATGAATCCGTGAAACATCTCGTAACATGGATGAATCTGGAAGGCTATTATGCTGAGTGAAATTAATCAGTCACAAAAGGACAAATATTGTATGAGACCACTATTATAAGAACTCAAGAAAAAGTTTAAACACAGAAGAAAACTTTTTTTCTTTTTATTATGCTTTAAGTGAAAGTTTACAAATCAAGTCAGTCTCTCATAGCAAAACTTATACACACCTTGCCATATACTCTCGATTGGTCTCCCCCTAATGAGACATGTACATTCAGTCAGTTTCTTTCCCCCTCTGCCTTCTCATCTCCCCTCCAGATGGGAGCTGCCTACATAGTCTCATGTGTCTACTTAAGCCAAGAAGCTAATTCCTCACCAGTATCATTTTCTATCTTATAGTCCAGTCCAATCCCTGTCTGAAGAGTTGGTTTTGGGAATGGTTCCAATCTTGGGCTAAGAGAAGGTTTGGGGACCATGACCTCTGGGGTCCTTACTGTCTCGGTCAGACCATTAAGTCTGGTCTTTTTATGAGAATTTGAGGTCTGCATCCCACTGCTCTCCTGCTCCATCAGGATTCTCTGTTGTGTTCCCCCTCATGGCAGGAGTAGCAGTTTTGAGTATGTTCCTTTTAAAAGTGAGTGCCATAAATCAAAAGCTGGCTGCCTTCTTTCCCAATAAAGTATTCAAGAGAAAACGCGAAAGAAGTTGGAGTCAAACAAGTCTGAGCCTGAATCCTGCACCACTAGTTACAAGTTGTATCATCTTGAACAAGACCCTTAACCTCTTTGTGCTTCTGTTTCCTCTTCTGTATAACAGTGGTAACTATCTGTAACAGTGGGGATTGCCGTAAGGTTTAAATGAAATAATACACTTGGAGAACTTAGCGTACACAGCACTTTGTTCTGTTAGTAAAATAGTAAATGAATAATCTGAAAAACAAAGAACATTCCCTTTATGTTTACAAGTTCTTCATAATTTTTGAGAGTTCAGCAATTTGGTCAAAGAATAGGACAAAAAGAAAAAGCAAAGATGTATTATCCACTGTCTGGTCCTCTCTCCTTGAGGCCATGACTAGCAGGCTCCTGCTTTTGTATGGTTTTGAATCTCAGAACAGAGAAAGGCAGGGGCAACCGCACCCAGACTGAAAAGTGAGGAGAAGGGAGGCAGGAGCCTATTTATGTCCATCTCCTTCCTCTTGACTTCCCCTTCCTTCTACTTTTACATCTGACTCCTTCCTTATTCTTGGAAAGGAGAAAACAAAGGAGATGGTCAGCTGTGTGAGCATTGCCTTCCTTCATCAAGTAATTAATACCTTGTTAGCATGCTATCTGGTCTAAGATAAGCCTCCATATGCCCAGGGTACACATGTTACAAGACACTAAAGGGTCAATTTTACTCTTTTGGAAGCCATTTCTTATTAAAGCACACACTGATATTAACTTATTAAAGCACACACTGCTTCTACAGTATGATTAAAATTTTGAATATATCTTTGCAATGTTCTGTTTTAGGAAAGCTGCTATATATTCAAATACTTCCCCCTTTCACCTTCACCTCATTCACTCGCCTTTGCAATTGAGTAGAAAAGTTTCAAAACACAACCTTGAGAAATACATAGGTTTCTATAGGTGGAATTAAAAAAAAAAAAAATTCCCCAGAATTTGCTTCATTTGGTTGTGGTACGTGGTAGTCATTTCCTTCCTACTCAGCAATAGTAAGCAACAGGCAGGAGGGACTGAGTTTGGTCTAGAGGATCAATTCTATGATCCAGTTGTGCCGCTCAGTTGAATGATTGTTGACTCCTGTATACTAAAAAAAAAAAAGTATCGGTTTCAACATTAAGGACATCAGTCCCAACTGCATGTCAGTACATAAGCACAATTTGGTGCCACATCGAACCTCACCCTCTAAAGACTCCACCTCCTATTCCTAACATTCACATACATAAGCCTTGTCCCATATTTTATATTTCAACTTTCACTTCCCTATATTATTTCTACCTGTGGTGACCTAGTAGCCTTGGTAGCACAGAGGTTAATAGCTTGGGTGTATACCAAAAGGTTGGCAGTTCGAATCTACCAGCCGGCCGCTCCTTGAAAACCCTGTGGGGCAGCCTACTCTGTCCTATAGTGTCACTATGAGTCAGAATTCACTCATCAACAATGGGTTTTGGTGACCTAGAATCCATACCCATGCTGGCAACAGCGGACAAGCATTAAGGAAATCTGACGTCCAGCAGAATTACACAGTAACTGTGTGTTAAAATTCTGTACTATCCCTTATGGGATACTGATCCTGTGCTGGAAGATATATTCAAAATCTATATGGGTTTTTAGTTAATATCCAACCTGTGGTAGGTTACTCATTCCTTTTTCACTGTTTCTCTTAGAAAAATAGAAGAAAATAAAATAGATTACTTGCCAGTAGTCCTTTCCAATTGGTCTTTTACATATATGACCGGCCTGACAAATTTGCTCTTTGATGAAATAAACTGACCCCTCAAAGCTTATTCAAAATAGCCTTAGAAATCAGTACTTAGATCAGAGTTTAGAAATTTGTGTTGAGTGATTGAAAGGATGAGGGAAGGAGCTGAATATCTTTCCTAACACACTCTAATCTCAAACTTTAAGAATATAAATTCTCAAATGTAAAAGTCCCCAGAAGCCAGGCAGGCACAGCTTAACACCTCATATTGTATAAGCCTGTCTACTTTCAGGAACTGAAAACTCCCATGAACCAGTTAGATAATCTTGTTCTACTTCTCCAGTACCCTCTGAGAATGACACAAAAATGTGGCTTTGCCTGAGGGTCCAGAATCACTGGATTGTAAACTTACTCAAGGGCTGCCTGAGAGTCTGTGCCCATTTCCTTCCACTAGATGACAGGCCTAGCAAGCAGGAAACACACCAAGTACAGTGTCAGGAGGTTATAAGAGCTGTGTCTAGCATTGACTCTCTCAACAACTTCTGGCACTTTGTCCAGATTTTGATATTTAGGATTCTTCCAACTTTCTCTTTTCACCTCATGTATTTGTTGGTCTTTTTCAAAAGGCAAAATAAAATCCCTTTGCAAAATGTTGTTTCTTCCCTTCAAGCCAACTATAAGGGAAATGATCGATTGACTCATTGACTTAGCATGAGTTTTTTACGCCCCACAGCAAAATCATTGCCTACTTGTAAATGAAAACTTATGTAATCAGAGCCAGATTGACATCACAGTTACAAATGCTTTCCTTTTTATTTGTGAAACGGGAAACTTAGTTAATAAAATCTCACATCTGTAAATCCCTCATCTCTCAGCACTAGCTCCTAGCTGGTTATCACTCTCTACAACACTGCTCTGTATTGATTCTTGGCAATTTTCATATACATGTAAAGCACCTGTCCAGCACTGTTTTCACAGTTCCTTGAACCCTTCTCCGAAATAGTGTTCTCCCTCCTACCTCAATCACACAATCACATGGTCCTACCTTAGACCTTATCATTGCCAATAACTACAATTCCTCCATAATTCCACTTTCACGCATTTCACTGCCTGATCGCCTTTCCTATCTTTCCAGCTCTCTCCATCTAATGCCACACTGCCAATAAACATTCAAAACAACCAGGACCTCTGACCCATTGATCCTTTCAACTTTTTCCTCTTTTCCATGGTTGCCATCCACTCTTCATACTTATGATGTTCGAATTTCATGGTCAATCATATGACCACTCCTTTTCATGCATGCATACATGCTCCTTTTCACACTCTTTTCCTTTGTCAGACTTGCTTGGAAAACCATAAAATCATCTCATTAAATCTAACTCCATTTCTGCACCCATGTATCTGAGCATAAAAAGCTGAGATGTATTAAAAAAACAAAACAAACAAACAAAAAAAAACCATCAAGCTGATCGTAGATTCAGGACCTTAAACAAAATGACCTTAATACTGGTCTGCAAGCATAATCTAATCAGTTTCCCATTCTCCAAGATGATCATTTCACATATTTTTTTCTCTTCAGACCTCCACCACCTTCTCACCAACCCTCTTACCTAAGAACGTGCTTTATACGTCACTAGGAAAACAGAAATCAAAAGAAAACTTTCGTAGTCATATCAGCACATCTACCACCTACCAGCATCTGCACCCACAGACTCTGTCTTCCCATCAGTTAATACAGATGAACTAGCTGTGCTTTTATCTAAAGCTAACTTTTCCAATTGTTCACTAAATCCCATTCTTTTCACCCTCTCAGGAATGCAACTTTCTTTTCTTTCCTACATTATCAGTTTTTCTATCCCTATGGGGTCATTCCCATCAAAATACAAACATACACCCTTCTTATCCTATCTTAAAAAGTGTTTCTCTGAGTCCCGCCTACCCTTAAAACCACTGCTGGGCTTCTCTGTACATCTTCACTGCAAAACTTCCAAAAAGAATTGTCTTTACTAGCTGTCTCCAATTTTTCTCCTCTCATTTTCTCTTAAATCCACTCCGTTACCACCATCACTCCACAACATGTTTTCTCAAAGGTACCGATGACTTCAATGGTGCTATACCAAATGATTAAGTCTCAGATCTTACATGATCTGTAAAGATTTCAGAAATGCGCAGTGTCATAGAAGGTTTGAGGAGCAAGTGTGAAACAATGAACAATGGGAGACAGGATCAGCAAAACTAAAGACAAATTCTTGGATACCACTTTGAGGAAAAATCAGAGAAAAGAATGAAGAAAAATGAAGAACCCTTGAAAACAATGTGGGATACAATCAAAAGCAAAAATTTATGAGTAATCGGAGTTCCAGAACAGAGGGAGAAAATGGAAAACACAGAGAGGATCATTGAAGAACTGCTGACAGAAAATTTCCCTAATATCAGGAAAGATGAAAAGCTGACCATCCATGAAGCTCAAGAAAACGCATGTAGGATAGACACCAAAAGAAAATCACCAAGACATATCATACTCACATTCATTAAAATCAAAGACAAAGAAAGAACCCTTAGAGCAGTTTAAGAAAAATGAAGTCACATAGAGAGGGGAAACAATAAGACTAAGCTCTGATTACTCCGCAGAAGCCATGCAGGCAAGAAGGCATTGGGATGACATATACAAAACCTTGAAAGAAAAAAATTGCCAACCAAGAATAACATACCTTGCAAACCTCTTGCTCAAATATGATGGCAAGATTAGGAAATTTCTAGATAAACAGAAATTAATGGAATATATAAAAACCAAACCAAACTTACAAGAACTACTAAAGGAGTCCTTTGGTTAGAGACCCAACAACATCAGACAACAGCCTGAATCTAGGACACAAGACCGCATCAACTAGATACCAACCTAGGTAATGAACTCCCAAGGATAAGACAAAACTACAAGATGTACAACAGGGACCCACAGAGGTTAATCTGTAATTGAGAACAATGTCAGAACAATAAAAGAGGGAATAAATGGTGTAGGTATAGAGCTTTCAAACAGAGAGGAAGTCAAGGCAATACCAAGTAATAAAAAACTGGTTCAAACTTAGCAAGATAGGGGTAAATTTCAAGGTAACCACAAAGAAAGTTAACAAACCTACTCATCAAAATAAAGAAGAAAAACATAGTCTCAGTAAACACAAAAGCTACAAAAACGAAAGAAATAAAAAAAAATCCACAAACAAAAGTAATTCAGCATAGGAGAGTTAAGAGGAACAAAGAAAACATCAGCACCACAATAAAATGTTAATCAGATCATGTAACTCCTCTGCTCAAACCCTGTAGTGGCTTCTCATTTTACTCACAGTAAAAGCCAATGCCCATATGATCTGACCTTATCTTGTACCTACTCACTCACTCCATTCCAGCCACTCTGGGATTTTTATTTCCATTTTAGGATTTCTTGCACTTAGCTGGTGGGATCCTGGTGGTGCAGTGGTTAAGTGGTTACTAACCAAAAGGGTGGCAGTTTGAATCCACCAGCCCTCCTTGGAAACTCTGTGGGGCAGTTCTTCTCTGTACTGTAGGGTTCCTATGAATCAGAATAGACCAAAATGGATTTGGTTGTTTTTGTTTGTTTTTGGGGAGATTTGCATTTACCTTAAATGTTCTTCGTCTAGATACCCACATGAGTAACTTCCTCACCTTCTTCAAGTCTATGCATAAAAGTCATCTTTTTAATGAGGCCAATTCTGAAGACATTTTTTAAACACTCCATCCCAGGCATTGTTCATCTTGCTTGTTGTTGTTGTGTGTCATCCAGCTAATTCTGACTCACAGCGGCCCTGCAGGATGGAGTAGAACCGCCCCATAGGGTTTCCTAGGCTGTAATCTTTACAGGAGCAGATAGCCAGGTCTTTTCTCTTGAGGAGCTGCTGGTGGGTTTGAATCTCTGACCTTTTTGTTAAAAGCTGAGCACTTAAAGATCATTGTATCATTAGGGCTCCTTACCATATCGAATTTTTCTTTCATTTTTCCTGGTTCTTTGATTCTTCCAACATACTTTATTGCTTACATATCCTTTATGCATTTTACTTATCCCCTGTATTCCCCTGCCAAGAATATAGCCCACAACTCAGACATCTTTGTTCTGTTATATCTCAGGTCCTAGAACAGTGTCTAGAACAAAGTCATACTCAAAAGATATGCAAAGAATGAATGAGTGAATCTGTTCAGCAATCCAAAAACACAGAGCCTCCCAATATCACTGCCTACATACACAAACGTGATTTTAAGCCCACAGCTTGGCAACCCTATTACTGCTTAGATTTTATTTTGTCAGTTCCCTTTTAATCTATGCTGAAGAGTCAACCCATTTGCCACCAGTTTGGATCAACTGATCTGTTCTAAGCATTTTCTTGATTGGATTTGCTAAAATCATGTACTCCTTCTGGAAGACTCAGAAATTAAGTTACAAGTTGGTAATATTAGAGATAGTCTCATTATTATCCGTAGGAATAAATGCATTTTTGTCTTAATTACCAGTGTAATTTTGTTCTCAGCCTACTGTAGAGAACTTTACATACTCTCTGTTAGAATTAAACTGTGTCCTCCAAAATATGTGTTAGACTCCTAACCCCTGTACCTGTGGAGGAGTCCCTGGGGGGTTTAGACGGTTAAGATACCTGGTCGCTAACCAAAAGACTGGAGGCTCGAGTTCCCAAAGGAACCTCAGAAGAAAGACCTGGAGACCTACTTTCATAAAATCATCCATGGATAACCCTGTGGAGCACAGTTCTGCTCTAACACACATGGGGCCACCATGAGTCAGTATCAACTCTACAACTGGTTTTTTTATACCTGTGGATATAATCCTGTTTGGAAACAGGATTTCCTTTATTAAGTTAATTAGACCATACTTGAGTAAAGTGAGTTCTAAATCTAATCATTTCTAAGTTAAAAAAAATAGCAAATTAGACACAGACACACACAGGAGAAGACAGACACCATGTGAGGATCATCTATAAGCCATGGAACCAAGGAACACCCAAGACTACCTACAAGGAAAGAATCAGGCCAGCCGTGACCCTGATTTGCACTCAGCCTCCAGAGTATGAGAAAATAAATTTTTGTTCTTTAAAGGCACTCACTTGGGATATTTGTGTTACAGCAGCGCTAGGTAACTAAGGGAAACCCTGACAACGTAGCGGTTAAGTGCTATGGCTGCTAACCAAAGGGTAGGCAGTTTGAATCCACCAGGTGCTCCTTGGAGACTCTATGGGGCAGTTTTACTCTGTCCTATAGGGTCGCTATGAGTTGGAATCGACTGGACGGCAGTGGGTATGGGTTTTTTCTTTTTGGTTTAGGTAACTAAGACACTAACCAAAGTAAAACCTATTAAACCAAAAAACCAAACCTGTTACCTTTGAGTCAATTCTGACTCACGGCAACCATACAGGACAGAGTAGAACTGCTCCACAGGGTTTCCAAGGAGCGCCTGGTGGATTCAAAGTACTGACCTTTTGCTTAGCAGTTGTAGCTCTTAACCACTACACCACCACCGTTTCCTAAAACCTAACAAGATGTTTTTAATGGAGCTCCTTAAGCTGGGGTTCTTAAGAACATAACAATAAATTTTTAAGAAAGGTCAGTGCCCTACTTTGATTATGTATCATTTGGTATGACCTGACACTTTAAAATTTACATTGCTCTGAACAAGTGTGAATTCCTTGAGGGCAGAGGTCAATTCTTCTCATCCTTGTGTCACTAACCCCCTCACAGTGCATGGCACATTGTAAATGCTCCGTGTATGCTTGTTGAATGAAAGTCAAACCATCCCAATGCATCGGCTGAGGGCCCAGTGAGAAGACAATATCATTCAGTAGATAGGACACACACGTAAAGGAAAAATAATCTGAAGTAGGAAGGTCCGGAGCTATGGTGACTGTCCCCAAAGCAGTAAAGCTGTCCCTGTTAGCTGCATCCTACAGGGCCCTGGATTATAGTCACAATATTTAGAAAGAAAGGTGAAATTTAGAAATGGGATTTTTACTTACGAAACCACGTAAAATATACTATGGGAAAGAATACATTTGACATATAAAATTAAGGAAAAGAGAAGCATCTAAAAATGTGCCTTATTTTTCCAATTTCTTATGTAGTTTCCTAAAACATATTAATCAAAGCAGCAATAAAGGTAAGTGAAACAAATGCTGCATAGGTTATCATTTAGCTACAGTTTAAAAAGGTATTATTTTTTAATTTATTTAATGCTCTTTTCCAAGCAAAGTGGCTTATTTAACTTCTTTTTTTTTTTTAATCATGAAATCTTTGGAAAGAACTTTGGACTGTGATTCATAAGGCTAGAATTCTAAGCCCAGTTCTGCCTAGATAGCTGTGTGATTTTGGTGAGTCTCTCAATTCTGGTGGTTCAGTTTCTTTCTAGCTTCCCTGCGGGGTGTAAATGGTTAACACACTTGACAGTCAACCAAAAGATTGGCACTTCAAGTCTACCCAGAGGCACCTTGGAAGAAAGACCTGGCGATCTACTTCCATGAAACCAGCTATTGAAAACCCTACGGAGCACAGTTCTACTTTGACACCCATTGGGTTGCCACGAGTCAGTCAACTCGACAGCAACTGGTTTAGCTGACTCAGTTTCCTTATCTGTAAAATGAGGGTATGTTCCTCAGATAATTACTGAGGTCCTTTCAGGGACTAAATTCAGTGACAATAATTCCACAGGGCCATAATTCATAGCTCCAAAGCAAGTCACAAATGGGATTTTTTAAGGGTCAAACTCCAGGTGAAAGACACCTTGATTCACTGTGGCTTTAGAAATTCTGTTTCTTCTCCATGTAATTGAAAGTGAAAGCAGCCTGAGGGATATGAAAGAACAATGTATCATCATTACTATGATTAAATAGAGGAAGACCAAGAGCTGCCTTGGTACAGTATAAATCACATATTAAAACTTCGTTATGGACATTCATATTCCAAGAAAAGCCTTTTCCCATAGGATGTTCCTAGTGATTATTGCTCATCACACCCAGAAAAAGAGACATTTCCATTTTAGTTAATATAATTTGTATCATCAGCTCTTGGCAGTAACCAAGAGAAGTCAGCTGCTCAGCTATCCTAAGCCAAAGCGGAATGATTTGGGAGGATATCAGGGGCTCCCTGGACTAGGCTTGGAAAGCAGGCAGAAACCCAGACTGTTCTAGAGGCTGCACAGCTTGGGCCGCACAGGGTCCACCACCTACTGCAGGAAAACTCTGATCCTTGAATTCCCTCTGTAACCAGTATGACTTCAACATACTCTTTCTACCTTGAATCATTCAAGAAGAGTCCCAGAAGCAAGTATCCTACTACTCCTGACTGAACCAAGGATTTGGCACTCAGATTCTATAGTGGATACGGGCAGTGGGAGTCCAAGGTCAGGCAACACCCCTACCTCCTAGACCATAAGACCAAAATACCAAACCAGCGGCCATCAAGTCAGCTCCAAATCATGACAACCCCTTGTGTGTCAGAGTAGAAGTGTGTTCTGTAGGGCTTTCAATGGCTGATTTTCCAGAAGTAGATTGCCAGGCTTTCCTTCCAAGGCACCTCTGAATAGGCTCAAACATCCAACTTTTCAGTTAGCAGTCAAAATAGTTTTAATAGTTAAAAACTCCTTTTTACACCAACGCTTGTTTATTTTTTATTCTGACAAAGAAAATTAATTCACAGCATAGATTTTACATTGCCCCAGAGTCAATTTTTAATATCATTCCTAAAGTTCACTTTTTAAAGGTGTTAAAATGTCTTCTTTTTATGGAAACTTCTGTGCAAGTTTCATCACAATGCCATGTAAAGTAATCAAGCAAAATAAAATGAAACACAAATGGCTCCTTTGCAAATAGCAGTCCTGGCATCACTACCCTAACATTATGCTAGAAAGTTATTACGAAATACACAGTAATACAAGTTCTGACTCACCAAATTTTATTGCCCAATCTATGAAAAGAAGAGCCTTCCCAAAGCAGCTGTATCTCTACCCCAGATGTTCTACTGGCGCTCTGTCTTCCTGGACCGCTTTGATATTGACTAGCACTTTCTCTCTAGCCTAATTTCTTGCCAATCTACTACGAACCCAGCAGCAATGTGACATTAAACAGGAATGACACTCAGCAGCCCTCTTTGCAAATGAAAATGAGCATCTTCATTAATTTAAAAAATCCAAGATTTCATATTAACATTTTCTGCCATAATCTCTCCTTGATTAAGTCAATGACTAAACAAGTACTCACAGCCATATTACCCAGGCCATTTGCTTGATCATTTCCTCTGGTTAAAAGCAAGCATTTGTTACTGTCCTCTCTGGGTCCAAAAGTTAAAGAAGTAAGTTTAGAGCTGGCCAAGTAATGCTCAGTCTGCATTAAGGTCCAGGAAAGCACAATGTCCGGTGGTCCCCTTGTGTGGCCCTTAGCTGAGTGCACACGCCCACAGGCTGTGCAGGGACAATAGATATGGCTGCTGAAGGAGGCTCAGCTCAGTTACCACAAGAGACTCAGTGCCATTGTATACCTCCTGTCAACTGCTGATATTTGCTCATGGCCAAGTCCTCGCCAGAGCAATACTGTGAGGGCATTTAAAATAAGAACCTGTAAATGTGGCACCCTGAAGTCAATAGGGAACCCCTGGTGGCATAGTGGTTAACTGCTAACCAAAGGGTCAGCAGTTCAAAACCTCCAGGCAGTCCTTGGAAACTATATGGGGCCGTACTACTCTTGAGTCGGAATTGACTTGATGGCACTGGGTTTGGTTTTTTGGTTGGAAGTCAATAGACTTTTCTCTCAAACATAAGCTCTTGGATCATTTTGGAAACTAAAAAAAAAAAAAAAAGCAGATGGGGAGATGTGGGTAGAAGAATCTACTTTGCTAAAGTAGCAAAAAGATAAGCACTCTCTAAAATCCTCCTTGTGGTGAAAAATGATCGTAGTCTACTAAGACTATTAAGTGATAATGAAATCTAGCATTGTTGGCTATAAAAGAAGCCTTTACAATATAGAGTTTAAATAATAATGAATGACACACATCTGTTTATATCCATGGAGGCTGCCCTTGGTGTAGGGTTTGATGTGTGATGTTACAAGGTTGTCTATAATTCATGTCTCACAGCAAGACAGGTCTTTCTCATGTCAGAAACCACATGGAAGATTGGTTTAAATGGTGTGTTATTCTTCTGTGGTTCAACAACCTGATGATTTTTTAATAGAAATTTAAAACAAAATGGCACCCAGGGATATTTAGACTGGCCAGCAGCTGGAGTCCAACATTCACAGAAGGCACTCTGGCATTTTCTTGGGGAAAATATAGTTCTCAGAGGGCAGAAGCCAGTGGTAGCAGGTCACTAAGAACTGCTACAGGAAGTCCCTGCTTCCTGGAAGCTATGGCTGCTGTCTTGACCACCTGGAAGTTTTCCCAGACTAGTTGGCTGAAGAAGGCAAAGCTCAATTTCTGCTTCTGCTCATGTGAATTTCCTTGCTGTTAAAGAAGAGGGGAGTAAGGGGATACAGTACATTTCACTTGATTTTTCAGGGGGCAGAGCAAAATTTTATGCATAAATAAACACTTTATGCATTCATTCAACAAATATTTATTGAGCATTTATTACGTATCCAGCATTGTATCAGACGCTAGCGATGCAATAGTGAGGGAAAACAAATATTCCTATGGCCTCATGAAACTTACTGCTCAGTGGATAAGACTTGTTATCAAATAATCACCCACAAATAAATGTTCAATTGCCATTGTGATAAATGCTGCCAATGAAAAGTCT
The DNA here is from genome assembly GCF_024166365.1 of Elephas maximus indicus. Classification (NCBI taxonomy): domain Eukaryota; kingdom Metazoa; phylum Chordata; class Mammalia; order Proboscidea; family Elephantidae; genus Elephas; species Elephas maximus. The sequence continues at coordinate 50,512,084 of NC_064828.1, read as the reverse complement.
ATGATGCTATACAAGAGCGGATTTTAACACGGTCAAGGAGGTAAGGGAGTGCTTCTCTGGAGAAAAGACAATTAAGTTCAAGTCTAAATAAGTGAGCAAAAATTAACAAGTGAAGGGAAAGGGGAGATCATTCCACACATTTGGAACAATATCCACAAAGGTCCTGCTGTAGAGAGGAGCATACACATTTGGGGAACGGGCAGATCAATGAGACTGAAGCAGAGAAAGAGAGGACAAGAATGTTACATGATGTGCTGAAGTGGTAGGAAGGGTCTTGACTACCATGTTACAGGCATGTATTCTCAGCCATGTAGACAAAATTGGGGCAGACTTTAAAAAGAAGTTATGAATGCTTATAAAGGAAATTAACGTCACCATGAATTGACTTGCATGTATTATGTGCATGGAACAATACCATGTTCTGAAAATCCAAAAAATCCATTGCTTTTAATCCCAACTCACAATGACCCTGTGGGACAGAGCAGAACTGCCCCATAGGGTTTCCAAGGAGCAGTTGGTGGATTCAAAATGCCGACCTGTTGGTTAGTAGCTGAGCTCTTAACCACTGCACTACCAGGGCTCCTTGGTGGCACAGGTGCTGAAGAAGATGTCAAATGAGTCAAACAGTCTGTGTCCACAATACACAAGTGAAATGTGTCCCATGTTGGAAGACAGCGTCTTTAAATAACATAGAGGATCACTGGAGGAAAAGAGCATCTAAGATGGCAGAAAGGAAGGGAATTGGAAAAGCTTCACAGAATGAACCGTCAGTAGAATTCCCACAATTAGACATGGAGGGGTGGGGTTTGATGGGGGTACGGATGTGAGCAAAAGCACCAAATGCCGATGCGAACCACACCCAACATCTGGGGGGAAGGCAGCAGAATTTGATCTGGACCATGCATGGAGATAATGTAACATTTATGTAATGCCTTACAGTTCTATTAAGCTCTTATAATCTCAATAGATCCCAAAAATAGTACTAAGAGAGAGGTAGGACTGCTTTAGCAATTATTCCCATTTTGCTGAAACCTAGAGAGGATAACTACCATGTCCAAGAACAGACAGTTAGCAAATGATTGACCCAAGATTAAGACACAAACCTCAAATTTCCACTATATCACTGATTCATAAATTTCAAGCATCCAGAATTTGCCACATCTGCTTATCACTTTAATATTATAGGGTTGCTATGAGTTGGAATCGACACAACAGCAATGGGTCTTATCTTTACATGCAACTTAATTTTTTTCCTTAAAAAGTTTTAAAAGGAAATTTTATATCACTCCCATAAATGGAAAACCAGTATTATCTGCCACAAATTGAAGGTAACCATAAAAACAAGGCTTTTAAAACAAAACAATACTAGACACTATTGCTGGTAGAGAAGCCTAAGACATGAACATTTCTTTGATTAAAAAAGAGATTAGCAAGTATTAGAAAGGTGGTAAAAACATGCTGGTCAGAATATGGAAAAATGGAAACACTCAAATCCTCCTTGTAGGTAAAAAAAAAAAAAAGTATATAAATTGTAACAACCACTTTACAGAGTAATTCGACTATCTATAGATAGATAGATATAGATATAGGTTTTTGTTTTGGGGGTTTTTTTTTTTACAAATATATACCCTGGAGAAGGGACCGTGAACTTTTTCTGTAAATGGCCAAATAGTAAAAATATTAAGCTTTATGAACCATAAGGTCTCTGTAGCAACTACTTAACTCTGTCGTCACAGCAAAAACCAGCCATAGATAATAAGTAAACAAAAGGGCATGTGTGTGTTCCAACAAAATTTTATTTATAGACACCAAAATATGTTTCATACAATTTTACGTGTCATAAAATCTTTTGATTTTTTCAACCATTTAAAAAAAAATCCATTCTCAACTCACAGGCTATACAAAGGCTCAATTTGGACCCCTGACCTGTATTTTGATGACCCTGCCCTAGAGTAATTCACCTTCATGTGGATAAGGATAAACATACAACTACAGTACATTCTTTGTGGGAATGTTTTTGAATAGCAGCATCAGTTTGGTTTCCCAAAAATAAACCCTGAAACAAGAATTTGAGTGCATGTAGTTTATTTGGGAAGCGATCCCAAATAAAACAAATGGGGAAGTGTTAAAGTGAGACTGGGTAGAGCAGAAAGCCAGAGGATGCATTATTAACAAATTATCACTGTGGGCAGTTGAGGTGAATCCTGATGGGGAACATAACTCAGAGTTTGCTCCCGCAAGGAGTGAAGAGAGTTGGTGTATTTTTCTATTAACTTCCAGTCTGTCACTGAAATAACACACTCCAGGCACTGACTGTCTGGCATTTTGACTTGCCTGGCAGGTGGGTTGAGTGTGTTCCTTTTACGGATTGAATTGTGTCCTCCCAAAATATATGTTGTAAATCCTAACCTTTATGCCCGTGGTTATAATTCCATTTGAGAATGAGTTGTCTTTGTTATGTTAATGAGGCATGATTAATGTAGAGTGTATCTTGAGTCAATATCTTTTGAGACATAAAAGCGATTAAATGCAATCTAGAAGCAGACATGGGTTAAGATAGATGCCAAGATACGTGGAGATCTCCAAGGAACCAGGCAGCAGAAACTGAAGAGGCAAGGATCTTCCTCCAGAGCTGACACAGAGAGAAAGCCTTCCCCCTAGAGCTGCCACCATGAATTCGGACATCTAGCCTCCTAAACTGTGAGAAATAAATTTCTATTTGTTAAAGCCACGTATTTGCAATATTTCCATTATAGCAACATTAGATAACTAAGACAGAATTTGGTACTGAAGAGTAGGGTTCTGCTATAATGGATATCTAAAATGTGGAAGCAGTTTTGGAATTGGGTAATTGGCTGGGAGAGTTTTAAGGTGCTGTCTTAGTTACCTACCGTTGCTGTAACAGAAATTCCACAAGTGAATGGCCTTAACAGAGAGAAGTCTATTCTCTCACAGTGTAGTAGGCTAGTTCAAATTCAGGGCACCATCTCCAAGGGAAGCCTTTCTCTTTCTGTTGGCTCTGGAGGAAGATCCTTGTCATCAATCTTCCTTTGGCCTAGGAGCTTCTCTGTGAAAGAACCCCAGGTCCAAAGGATACACTCTGCTCCCAACACTGCTTTTTTGGTGGTATGAGGTCTCCATGTCTCTCTGATGGCTTCTCTCTTTTATATCTCTAAAGAGATTGGCTTAAGACACCACATAATCTTGTAGATTGAATCCTGCCTCATTAACACAACTGCTGCTAATCCCACCTCATTAATATCATAGAGGTAGGATTTACAACACATAGGAAAATCATATTAGATGACAAAATGGTGGACAATCACACAATACTGGGAATTGTGGACTAGCCAAGTTGACACACATTTTAGGGGGACACAATTCAATCCATAACAGGTGCCTAATAGTAAAAACCTAGATTGCCTTGAAGAGATTGTTGGTAGAATTTTGATGAGGGATCAACAGGAAGTGAGGAGAGCTATAGAGAAAGTCTCTATCATCTTAGATAATACATATGGCACCAGGAACAGAATGTTACTATAAATGTGGGCATTAAATGTGCTTCTGGTGAGGCCTTAAAAAATAATGACGAACATGTGATCGGACAATGCAAGAAGGGTGATGCTTTCTATGCAATGGCAAAGAACTTGTCTGAATTATGTTCAAATGTTGGGGGAAGGTAGAACTTATAAATAATGAACTTGGATATCTGGCTGAGGAGATTTCTAAGCAAGATATTAAAGGGTTTCCCCTTGCTGCTTATAATAAATGTGAGAGGAAAGAAATAGACTAAAAGTGAGCTGTGCAAAATGAAAATAGAACTTAAAAATTTGGAAAATTCTGTTGTATGAACCAAGGACACATGTCCTAGAATGTTCACCAAGGATGTGGCTACACAGTCTTTTGTTAAAGAGATTAAGCCTGTGATTGGTGGATGAACTACTACAGTAGAAAACCCATCAGATTAGACTGAAAGGGACAGAGAAAAAAATGAAAGGGAAGAATGATGCTTTCCTCTTGGAATTCTATAGGCAGGAAACAGGCCAAAGGAGCTACATCTTTTGTCCTCCAAATGAAAAGGAACATCCCTAGAACTCCTCGGAGATCAGCAGAACAGTTAGAAGAAGCATGGGAAGCAGGGGTTTCTCAGTTTCAAAGCTTGGGGCTGTGGTCTCCTGGATTTCAAAGGGTGGGGCCACAGCTTCCTAGGTTTCAAAGCGTTGGATCTTCACCAACTGGGTCCAGAATGTGGAGCTGCCATTAAGGTGTGCCAGGAGGATGGAGCTGCTCCCCAAAGCTGGGAAGTTGGGGCCGCCATGCCCAAGAGAGCCATTGCTCAGATAGTGCCAAAGAACAGCAGGTTATTTTCAAGCCTTGAGAGCTAATGTAAATTGTTCTGCTGAGTTTTGGACTTGGTTGGTGCCTGTTATCCCTTCTTTCCCTCCAGTTCTCCCATTTGTAATGTAAATATCTATCCTGTACCTGTTCCACCAGTGTACTTTGGAAACAGAAAATTCGTAGTCCCAATTTTACAGTTTCAAGATGAAGAGGAATTTTGCCCCAGGACAAATATGCCTAAAGTCTCATCCATATTTGATTTAGATGATTCAGAAGGTAATCTTTTGGAATTGGAGTTAAGACTCTTGGGATGATGTGATGGGGCAAATGTGTTTTACATGTGGTAAGGACATGAATTGTGGGGAGCCAAAGGGTATAATGTTATGGATTAAATTGCATCCCCAAAAATATGTACAGTAAATCCTAACTTCTGTGCCTGTGGTTACAATCCCATTTGGGAATGTGTTGTCTTTTTATGTGAATGAGACAGGATTAGTGTAGGGTGTTTTTTGAGTCAATCTCTTGAGATATAAAAGAGATTAAATGCAAGCTAGGAGTAGAGATGGGGTAAGATGGATGCCAAGAGATGTGGAGATCTCCAAGGAACCACGAAGCAGAAACTGAAGAGACAAGGACCTTCCTCCAGAGCTGACAGAGACAGCAAGCCTTCCCCTAGAGTCAATGCCCTGAATTTGGACTTTTAGCCTCCTAAACTGTGAGAAAATAAATTTCTGTTTGTTAAAGCCATCTACTTGTGGTATTTTTGTTATAGCAGTACTAGATAAGTAAGACAGCTCCCAAGAGCCAGGTCAAAACTCTCCAGCAGTCTGCAGTGTCCACAGAAAGCAGCCTTCAGTCTGGAGAGGTGAATGCCAAGAGTAGAGAGATGGTTGCCAAGGGTATAGAGGTGCACAGGCAAAGAAGGGCAAAGATTCAACAGCATCTGCTAAATAGCAAAAATTTAGAAACATAAACATGAGAATGGATAAATTGTAGTTTGTTCAGACAAAAACTATTAAACTACAGTTCAAACGAATGATGCAGATCTACATTAGTCAACGTGGATAAATTTCAATACATAATATTGAGAAAAAATGGAATTTTGTCAGTATAATTACTGTATTAACATTTATGTAAATAAATGTTAACATTTGAATCAACATTTGTTTAAAAGAATGCGAAACTGCAGCGAATTCAAAAATCACAGGTGCGTTTGGAAAGCCAGGGGAAAGAAAAAGGAGGTAAGTTACACAAAGGACTTCGGCTTTATCAGCAGTATCTGATTAATAAATAAATAAGGAAACTCAGCATGGAAAATGTTAAGTTTGAAGAAGTTGGGTGTGGATATATTAATATTCATACTAATGTTTTCATATTTGGAAACCCTGGTGGCGTAGTGGTTAAGTGCTATGGCTGCTAACCCAGAGGTCGGCAGTTCAAATCTGCCAGGCGCTCCTTGGAAATTCTATGGGGCAGTTCTACTTTGTCCTAGAGGGTCTCTATGAGTCGGAATCGACTCGACAGCAGAGGCTTTGGTTTTTTTTTTTGGTTTTCATATTTGTATTTGTGTTTGAAATATTTCATAATGAACGTATATAAAAAAGTTCATTATGAAATATCTGAACTTTTTAAAAAAGTAAAATTCTGGAAGGAGTGAAAAAGTAAAATTCTAGAAGGAACGAGTGAAGTTGGTGTATGAAAATAAGTAAAATCTTATAGTGTTTGGTGTAGAAGTTTTTAATATTCAGTATTTGTAGAAATGTTGACTTTGGTAGAGAAGAATGGTATGGATATGAAGTATGTAAATACTTTTATGATAAAATACTGTGAGGATTAGAGATAACAACTGACAAAGTGCCTTGAAAGGAGTTAAGTGCTATACAATGTAAACTATTATAATTGTTACTAATGTGCAGTAACATTTTGAAACATTCAACTACTTGGTGTTAGTTGTTGAATATTTATGCAAATTATTGCCTCATCTTATCTCAAAACAAAATAGAATCTCCTTTTTCCCCTTCTTCCTTTTCTGTCATCATAGTAGGATTTCAGTTTTAGATGAAATTCCATTCATATTTTAATCCTTTGGGACTATCTACAGCTGAAACTTTGTTAGAATATTGAATGTTGCTTGTGCTTTACAAATAATTATTTATGACAAGCTCATAATAAAAATATGTCTAACAAATATCAGGTGCTTACAATATGCCTGCAGTGTGCTAGGTGCTTTAAATATGTAATCTAGCATAATCCTCAGTACAACTTTGTTATTTAGATTTATTATTATCCCTGTTTTGCAGGTAGGAAAAATGAAACAGCAATTAAATGACTTGCCTGAGAAAATAAAGTTAGTACATGAGGCAGCTGGGCTTTAAAATGAGTCCTCTTAACTCACTGAGAGCCTTCACCTTTACTCACTCTGCAGTACTCAAAACAGAAAAACATTTGTAACTCAAATACCATTGCACAAAGCAAGGAAGCACCAAATTTCATTTTTATGTTTCCTAAAATAAATTAGTTGCTGCTGAATTTTGGAAATCTTTTGGGTCATAAACACTCCATTACAGTAGGTTTCATTGGCATACATTTAACCTATTTGTCATAGTTTATTTTCACAGATCCAAAAGCATATTTGGAATGTTCAAATGTTAAAATTAGGCTATGCAAGAGGGCTAAGACAATCTATATGCAAAAATATACTCCTAACTGACCTGTACCTACTGGAACTTAAGATGAGCACTTTAAGATAACACTTCTTCTGAATGTACAAATGGGGAGATCTAGGATCCCTCCATGGAGCCCCCGAGTGACTGAAACAGTTAAGCACTAGACTGTTAGCCTACAGGTTGATGGTTTGAAATAACTCAGAGGTGTCTCAGAAGACAGGTTTGGTGATGTGCTTCAGAAAGGTCACAGCCTTTAAAACCCTATTGAGCACTTCTACTCTGCACACGTGAGGTGGAAATCGAGTAGATGGCAACTAACAATAGTAACAGGATCCCCTCATTTGGAAGGTGCTATCTCTAGCATTTCAATATCTGACCATGTCCTGCTCCTTGCCAAGCCCATACAGTGCTAGTAGTGCAAGTGAGAAATGGGGCTGTCACTATTAAGTTGTTGTTGTTAGGTGCCATCAAGTCAATTCCAAATCATAGCAACCCTACGTACAACAGAATGAAACACTGCCCAGTCCTGCCCCATCCTCATGATCCTTGTTACGCTTGAGCCCAATGTTGCGGCCACTGTGTCAATCCATCTTGTTGCGGGTCTTCCTATTTTTTGCTGACCTTCTAACTTTACCAAGAATGATGTCCTTCTCCAGAGACTGATCCCTCTTGATAACATGTCCAAATTATGTGAGATGAAGTCTCATCATTCTCACTTCTAAGAAGCATTATGGCTGTGCTTCTTCTAGACAGATTTGTTTTTCTGGCAGTCCATGGTATATTCAGTATTCTTTGCCAACACCACAGTTCAAAGGCATCAATTCTTCTTCAGTCTTCCTTATTCATTGTCCAGCTTTCGAATGCATGTGAGGTGTTTGGAAATAACATGGCTTGAGTCAGATGCACCTTAGACCTTAAAAGGATTTATTTGCTTTTTAAAACTTTAAAGAGGTCTCTTGCAGCAGATTTGCCCAATGCAATACATAGTTTGATTTCTTGACAGCTGCTTTTATGGGCATTGATCGTGGATCCAAGTAAAATGAAATCCTTGACAGCTTCAATATTTTCTCTGCTTATCATGATGTTGCTTATTGGTCCAGTTGTGAGGATTTTTGTTTTCTTTATGTTGAGGTGCAATCCATAACAAAGGCTGTAGTTGTTGATCTTCATCAGTAAGTGCTTCAACTCCTCTTTACTTTCCTTAGGCAAGGTAGTGTTATCTGCATACGCCAGACTGTAAATGAGTCTTCCTCCAATCCTGATGTCGAGCTTTTCTTCATATAGTCCAGCTTTTTGCATTATTTAGTCAGCATACAGATTGCATAAGTATGATGCAACCCTGGCACATGCTTTTTCTGACTTAAAACCACTTCATATCCCCTTGTTCTGTTCAAATGATTGTCTGCTGGTCTACGTACAGTTTCCACATGAGCACAATTAAGGGTTCTGGAAATCCCATTCTTCACAATTTTATCCATAATTTTTTATGATTCAGACATTTGAATGCCTTTGCAAAGTCAATGTAACACAGGTGGTTAAGAGCTCAGGCTGCCTACCAAAGGTCAGCATTTCAAATCCACTAGCCCACTCCTTAGAAAACCTGTGGAGCAGTTCTACTCTGCCCCGTAGGGTTGCTATGAATCGGAATCAACTTGACAGCAAACGATTTGGTTTTCGATAGTCCAGTCAGCTGGCCAGGTAGATATCTTCCAAATTTCTTGTCATCTGCGAGTGACTGCTTCCAGTGTTGACTCCATGTGTTGAGTTGCATTTGTTACTATTAAGTTAGTAACAGACATTTAGATACTGGACTGAGTCACCACAAATCCTTAGGTTTTCAATGGGCTGGTCCTGAGCTTTGACTGCAGTCCTTGCCTCTCACCTGAGATATGATCCTACATGCTTTCTGGTCAAGAGACTAGTAAGAACAGGCAATGTAGTCAACTGCTTTGTGGTTCTTACTTTCCTTTCTTTCCAGTTGCTGTTGAGTCAACCCCAACTCATGGCAACCCCATATGTGTCAGGGTAGAGTTGTGTTCCACAGGGTTTTCAATGGCTGCATTTTCAGAAGTAGATTGCTAGGTCTGGGTGGACTTGAACCGCCAACCTTAGTTAGCAGCCGAGCACATTAGCCATTTTCACCTCCAAGGACTCCCTTTGTGTACTAAAACCAAAAAAACCTAACTCATTGCCGTTGAGTCAATTCTGACTCATAGTGACTCCACAGGACAGAGTAGAACTGCCCCATGGGGTTTCCAAGGAATGGCCGGTGGATTCAAACCACTGACCTTTTGGTTAGTAGCTCTTAATCACTGGGCCACCAGTGCTGGAAATGGCTTATGACAATATGTATTCCTTTACATGAGGGCTGCAGGTCAGCTGCAGATCTGGCGGGTACAACTGGGCACTAGGTTTCACTGGGTCCCTTGTCTTCTCATTCTGGGATCTAGATTGAAGGGGCAGCCACTGCCTAGGGCATGTTGTTCTCATGGTGGAGAGAAGATGTGCAAGCAGAGGCAGAGAGAAATCACACAAGCTTATCGACAGCTTCTGCTAAAATGTGGCTTACCTCATATCCACACACCTGCTATGACCAAAGCATGTCACATTACAATGACCAAAGTTAATGGCACAGGAAAGTATATGCCACATATAGGGAAAACACTGCAAGATTCATGGCAAAGGACAAAAGTATAAAATCCTATATTCAGAGGAAGGGAATAATTGAAAATAATGCAATTACCACAGTAGAAAAAAATATCTATATATGGGGCAGTCCTACTCTGTCCTATAGGGTTGTTATGAGTTGGAGTCAACTTGACGGCACTAGGTTTGGGGATAGTAGTAAATTTTTAGGCTAGTAAAATCAATTTTCTAAAACTGTAGGCATCAAAATTATAATAATATTTAAGGAGAAATCTCTATTTCCCTGTCTCTTATGTTTCCACATGAAAGGACCTTCAACTTCTCTCAACCTCCTTACTGACTCCTCCCAGGAGAAAAGATACGATAGGAGAGTTTAGAAGAAGTGATTAGGGATACATGACTCAAGTCCTTCTAGGCTCTCTCTCTTTTGAAGCAGCCCTGGTAGCAGGAGTATCCTACAGATCTACCCTCTTCCATTAGGTCAGAGGCCTGTCCCTGTCCAGCTGTGCCAGTGACTGGATGGGTAAATTTTATACAAAGTAAATTATTAGCAGACCCATTATGGCTCCACATCTAGTCATGTCCTTCCATCCAGCTGTCATTAGCAATTTAAGGTCCATCTGTCTGACTCCTCTGCTTCTCAATTGGTACCACCCTTAGACAGGAAATAAGAGTGTTCTTTATCATCCCCCTCTCAAAACTCTGATAATAATAATGATAATAATAGCTGTTGTTGTTTTTTGTTAGTTGCATTGAGTCAGCTCTGATTTATGGTGAACCTTATATATAACAGAATAAAACGTTGCCAGTCCTGGGCCATCCTCATGATCTTTGATATAATAGCAGCTAGTATTTATTACTGGAATAGGAATTCCAGAACACTTAACTGTGCTCATGAGGAACCTTTACATAGTTCAAGAGGCGGTTGTTCGGACAGAACAAGGGGGTACTGATTGGTTTAAAGTAAGGAAAGGTGTGCGTCAGGGTTGTATTCTTTCACCATACCTATTTAATCTGTATGCTGAGCAAACAATATAAGAACTTGGACTATATGAAGAAGAACAGGGCATCAGGATTGGAGGAAGACTCATTAACAACCTGCATTAAGCAGATGACACAACCTTCCTTGCTGAAAGTGAAGAGGACTTGAAGCACTTACTAATGAAGATCAAAGACCACAGCCTTCAGTATGGATTGCACCTCAATATAAAGAAAACAAAAATCCTTTTACCGCTGGAGCAATAAGCAACATCATAATAAATGGAGAAAAGATTGAAGTTGTCAAGGATTTCACTTTACTTGGATCCACAAGCAATAGCCATGGAAGCACCAGTCAAGAAATCAAAAGACGCGTTGCATTGGATAAATCTGCTGCAAAGGACCTCTTCAAAGTGTTGAAGAGCAAAGATGTCACCCTGAAGACTAAGGTGCACCTGATCCAAGCCATGGTATTTTCAATCACATGATATGCATGTGAAAGCTGGACAATGAATAAGGAAGTCCGAAGAAGAACTGACGCCTTTGAATTGTGGTGTTGGCGAAGAATATTGAATATACCATGGACTGCCAAAAGAATGAACAAATCTGTCTTGGAAGAAGTACAGCCAGAATGCTCCTTAGAGGCAAGGATGGCGAGACTGTGTCTTACATACTTTGGACATGTTGTCAGGAGGGATCAGTCCCTGGAGAAGGACATCATGCTTGGCAGAGTACAGGGTCAGAGTAAAAGAGGAAGACCCTCAATGAGGTGGATTGACACAGTGGCTGCAACAATGAGCTCAAGCATAACAACGATTGTAAGGATGGCGTAGGGCCAGGCAGTGTTTTGTTCTGTTGTGCATAGGGTCGCTATGAGTTGGAATTGACTCGACGGCACCTAACAACAACAACAACAGTATTTATTAAGTACCTACAGCTTAAACATATTATCCCAGATGATAGTATACTAATTATCAATTTAACAGTTGAAAAAACCAAATCTTGGCATAGCTATATGATCTGCCCAAGGTCACACAGCTAATAAATTGATGGAACTAAGTTTCAATATCAGGTTTATTTGAAGCCACAATGTACAAGCTCTATACTCCTTGGTTCTGCCTCGATGCACACGTGTGGTGGCGGTGCTGCGGGCGGGGAGGAGAGCAGGGAAGGCAAGATAAGGCAGAATGTCTGGATGTCAGGTATTTTGATTTTCTTGCTTTCTTTTTCTCTGAGCAAGCCATATTGTTAATAATTTAATACTATAGAGTTTTTCCAACTTTATGTGAAAATACAGTAATTTAGTAGCATATGCCTGATTTTGTTAGAAGGCAATGGTAAGATAAAGTTGGGTTCAAAGAAATGTTCAATCTGTGCAAATTTTACAAATCTCTCTCTCTCTCTCTATTCTGATATAAAAATATACCAGTAGGGCGGGGGGAGTGGGGTGGAGAATAATAGCCTCTCTGTGGACTTTTGCACAAGCAGAGCCACCTGGATCTTATAAAGTTATTGAGTATTTTCCAATAGGGATGATAATCGCCATCAGAGGTGTGACATCTATCTAGATAATTACAGAGCTCTTAGATTTAGCCAGAGTTAAAGAAAGAAAATTTTCATCAGCGACAAATGACGGGGTTTTTGTTCTTTACCTGATATTTATGCATCATTTTAGACACCCTGGTTTTAATTTTGATGATAATATAACTTCTTGTCTCTTTTTCTTTGAACTCTGAGATTAATAAAATGAATTCCTGGAGACTTTCCATTCACAGAAGTGCTATTATCTCAAAATCTTGATATAAGGAAACACCACAAACCTCAATTCCTTCCTGCCCTTTTCTCCGTGTTTCTTGTCAAACCTTTATTGGAAATGAGCCTCTGACCTTTTTTTCTCCCACACAATTTCTAATAAAGATGCTGCCACACGGCCGTATCCTAGTAACTAGGTTTGAAGCTGAGAAAGACGATTAAGAAAGTCCAAGATAGGGCTGGTTTTGACCATCAGCAAAGGTAATTTGCTAGTCTTGCTCTCTTTCTTGATTTCCTTCATTTAGATGAATAACTGACCTAAGCTTAATGTTCTTTCTGATAAAAATACTGTCTTATAGACCCAAATTAGCATATTTGCTTTCGATTACTTTGCAGAACTCTATTTGCTCTCCCTTTTCTAAAAAGCTTAATAATTCATATAAGGCTCCAGAGGAATAAAATCACTATGTGTGGCTGAAAAATCTCAACTCCCCTGCTGGGGTTAAATGGCAGGCTTCAAAGATTTTTTTTTTTAAATAAATAATCAAGATAGATACTTCATCTTGCCTCTGATCTGCTGCATAAGCAGTTCTTTAATCATCCAAATTTGCAGAAGCATTTAAAAAAGAAAATATAGTCATGCAGGCAGCTTAGTGAAGCCCAAAAGGTTACCATCTCCTAAGTGAAGGGCCGAGATTGGAGCTGCTCTGCTGCATGGTATGACTTTGTGAGACACCAGGAGTCCTCAGCCTTTAAGGCAATAGCTTCCTTTTGTGCTCCTAAGTCGAACACATGAAATCGCATGAGGGAACAAAAGGCACTCACCTCAGGCAAAACCCCGCTTTGAGAAGCAAGGTAAAAATGTACGGGCACCCTGATGAGATGCCCTCTGCCCTTGAATAGGAAAGGTGCGGCAGACAGGCATAGGTGAGCTTGGGACTGCGTTATGATGTGTTTGCTTTCCAGCCCAGACTGACACCCGCCAATCCAACTCTCACTTCCTCCCAGCCTGAGCTTGTTGCACTTTTGTCACTTAGAGTCACAAAAGCCAGATTCAGGCAGAATTCCAGCAGCTTGTGGAGGTAGACTGTGATCACAGAGGTGGGTTTCCGAAGGCCATCCTTTTGTTTTCTGTCCTTACCTAATCTTAACAGCTTTAATGATGGTGGCTCACTGGACTAGCAGGTCTATGGGATTCACTTGGACATGCAGTTGGAATCACTTATCCTGGGAATCACACTTCTCCAGAATATTCTTTATTATAATGTATATAAATTAAATTATCAGAAATGTCACAGATCTTTTCTGGAGGCATACTGTTCAATGCCCTGGTGGTTGTTTTATTTTTTTTTCTTTTTCTTCTTTTGGTGAAATCAACTCAGGCTATGCTAATATGAGGCCATGGGTGCTGTAATGGCGAGTATTTCAGCTGCAGTGGGGTTCCTTTTCTAAATACTTCAGGCATCTGCTTCCTTTTTTCTGTCTTCATTTGCTGCAAAAGGGCCCCATATGTCTTGTTTTATCACAGCACGTTTGCAGACACAGCAGATTGAACAACCCCAATGGAGAACCATATGGCAAAATGTGAAAATCCAAATCAAAGTTATGTCTCTGTAATGCGGTGTTTCTTGAACTTTAGTCATTCACTTATCATCATTGTCATTTTTGCCATATCTCCATTTCACCTTAGTATTAGTTATTTAACTTTTTCTTTAATTTGACTCACGTTTTTTGTACTTCCATAAGTTAATTTCCAACAAAAGGACAATAAATGTAACATCATATCACTCACAAGAAGTAAAAAGTAAATATGAAATAAATATGTTGTTGTTGGTTGCCCTCGAGTCAGCCCTGATTCATGGCAATCTTGTGCATCGCAGGACAAAATGCTGCCTGGTACTGTGTCATCTTCATGATCTTTGAAAAAAAATATTCGCTCAAGAGCACACAAAAAAAAAAGGTAACTATCAAATCGATTCTGAATCAAGCCAACAGTGGGGTACACCGCATTTGGAAAAATGCCTGGAGAGTGGTTTATAATTTATAAACTTATTTAGCATACATTAATACAATTCTCACAAAATTCTATGAAAAACCCTATGGCACAGCAGGTATAACCATCCTCATTTTAGAGATGAGAAAACAGGCACTGGCTCTAAAGAATAGAGTTTTCATGCTGAAAACGACCTCAACATTGTTTTTGACTGAGGCAAGTATGTTCCGATTTCTTACAGCTGGTGTGTGAATTTCCTAGGATCATTTATGGACTAAGAGTCTAAATGTCCAGGTTTTAGGTCTTCTAGGAAAGTGCCTCTTTTAATTGGTTCTAAGTTCACTTACAGTCAAAAAATCATCCTGTGACTTGCCACATATTGATTCCACAGAAACTGTGCCAAAATGTATCTGTAAGTTCTTTTGTGAGTCATTATCCAAAAAAAAAAAAACTGCAAATAAAACAATTAGAAAAAAATTGAAATTACAATTATTTGAAAAATTGATTGAATTCTGAAAAACTCTTCACAAAATTTTATTTGATAAGAAAGATGGCGTGTTTCTTTCCATTTTGCAGATAAAAACAATTTAAATAATTTGCCTCTAATCACACACTTTTTGTCAAATCAGGAACACGAAAAACTAAATTTAAAAAATTTAAAACGCAGGTGGGATTTATAATCAAACCCAAACCAAACCTGTTGCTGTCAAGTGGAGTAGACTCATGACAACACCCTCTGTTACAGAGTAGGCCTGCTCCATAGGATTTTCTTGGAGAAGCTGATCACCAGGACTTCCACAATGCTGCTGGGTTAGTTGCAACCACAAACCTTTTGCTTAGTGATCCAGCATAAACCGTTTGCACCACCCGGGGACCTTGGTATTTACGATACTGTTTTATAAATTACATTGGAAAACAGTGCTATCATTGTAAAAGCATAATTTAAAAAAATATGAACTGTTTAACTGGAATAAAATGCCTTGGTGATTTCTTCACTCAATTAACCAAGAGATAAATTGTAAGTAGCTAAAGAAGATGGTAAACCTAAAATTGTAGAGATATATTTAAACATGAGACAACACTTACTCTACTTACTAGTCAAAAGTAATAGGAGGTAGTATATAGATGTCCAACAGGAATATCCATGAGATGAGAAAAGAAAACCAGCATTGTTACAGCACTGAAAATTCCACTTTTTCATGCTATAAATAAAGATGTTCTTAACAAATGCCCATTACTTCTGTAAACCTTAGTTTCAATTGTAAAAATAATATATGAATTTTAAAATTATAAATTATATAGAAGAATATAAAATAAATATTTCTGCCTCCCTACCGTTCACCTTAACTCTCCTCGGTTTTACTTTGTAGTTCCATTCCCCAGTTGTAATCATTGTTCGAATTTTCTTATATACTCTCCCAAAAAAGTTTGATGCAAAAGTATAGCCTTTGTTTTTAGGCAAAAGGGATCCTAAGACACTTATATGCATACAATGTTGAATCATTTTTTCTTGTTATCAGAAATTTTTCACATCGCCGTATACCATTTTTGCATCCTTTTTAATGGTAGCAGAATATTATATCAGGGGATGGCAATTTTTTTTTCTCTAAAAGGCCAGATAGTAAATATTTTAGCCTTTGCGAGCTATACAGTCTCTGTCACAGCCACTCAGCTCTGCCATTTTGGAACAAAAGCTGCCGTAAACAATGCGTAATTGATAGGCGTGGCTGTGTTCCAATAAAACTTTAAAAAATATACTGTAGTCTGGATTTGGTCCATGGGCCATAGTTTCTTGACCCCTGGTTTATATAATCAGTCAACCACAGGTTCTATTTGTTGCTATTAAAAGCAGTGCTGCTATTGGGGCCCTATAGTGTGTATACACTTTCTTGGTCACAGTAGAATGAATCCACTACACAGTATTTAAAACATTGCTAAACATGTGAGAAAATAAACTTTTATACTTTGGGCTTCCTTCCATCAAGTCCGTGTGATCCCTCTATGGACAAATCGATTTATTTATTTTTTCTTTTTTTTTAATTGGACTTTAGATGAAGGTTTACAGAAAAAAAAACTAGTTTCTCATTAAACAGTTAGTACATGTATTGTTTTACGATATTGGTAACAATCCCACAACATATCAACCCTCTCCCTTCTCGACCTTGAGTTCCCTACTACCAGCTCTCCTGTCCCCTCCTGCCTTCTAGTCTCCATCCCTGGGCTGTTGTGCCCCTTTAGTCTTGTTTTGCTTTATGGGCCTGTCTAATCTTTGGCCAAAGGACAAACTTCAGGAGTGACCTCATTACTGAGCTAAAAGGGTGTCTGGGGGTCACTCTTTCGGTCAGGGTTTTCCCATTCTCAGTCAGGCCAGTAAGTCTGGTCTTTTTTTGTGAGTCAGAATTTTGTTCTACATTTCTCTCCAGCTCTGTCTGGGACACTCTACTGTGATCCCTGTCAGAGCAGTCAGTGGTGGTAGCCAGGCACCGTATAGCTGCACTGGACTCATACTGGTGGAGACCATGGCAGATGTGGTCCATTAGTCCTTTGGACTAATCTTTCCCTTGTATCTTTAGTTTTCTTCACTCTTCTTTGCTCCTGAAGGGGTGAGACCAGTGGAGTATCTTAGATGGCTGCTCACAGGCTTTTAAGACTGGGGACACTACTCACCAAAGTAGAATACAGAACATTATAAACTATGTTATACCAATTGAGCCAGATGTTTCCTGAGACCATGGTACCCACAGCCCTCAGCCCTCAGCCCTCAGCCCAGCAATTTGGTCTCTCAGGGAGTTTGGATGTGTCTAGGAGCTTCCATAACCTTGCCTTGTACAAGTTGTGTTGGCTTCCCCAGTATATGTACTGTCTTACTCTTAACAAATGGATATTTTTTGTCTAGGCCTACATCTGGCCCCTTTCCTACTCAATAGTGGCTAACTGAAAACTCCAGAGAACCAAATCTATTATTGTATCTATTTCCTATTTCCTCTGGCTTGTGTTACCTAGGAATTAGTGACAAGAACGTTTGATTCCCATGGGAGACAATTGTCTAATCCAAAGGTTACATGTAAAAGGAAACACCTTGAGAAAAGCTGAATGGAGATTGAATGACATGCCTTTTTCTTTTTTTTTCCCTGAGAATCTTTGTGGCCAGCGGAATAGCTCCAGACAACTTAAAGTTTCTAGAATCAGTTTTTGGCATTTAACCGACCTCAAAGACCTTTCCACAAGCTATTTCAAAGGATGCTGTAGTTAGTTGCTGCGGTGTTGGTTCCAACTCACAGCAACCCCACGTACATCAGAACAAAACACTGCCCAACCTGCACCATCCTCACAATCGTTGCTATGTTTGAGCCCGTCGTTGCAGCCACTGTGCCAGTCCATTTCACTGACAGTCTTCCTCTTTTTTGCTCACCCGCTTCTTTACTAAGCATGATGTCCTTCTCCAGAGACAGGTCCTTCCTGATCACACATCCAAAGTATGTGAGACAACGTCTTGCCATCCTTGCTTCAAAGAAGCATTCTGGCTGTACTTCTTTGAAAACAGATTGATTCGTTCTTTTGGCAGTCCATGGTATATTCAATATTCTTCAACACAATTCAAAGGTAGCAATTATTATTTGGTCTTCCTTTGAAGAATAGAGAAGTTAATACACTCAACTGTGAGTTATTTGGGAAAATATCAGAATGTGTACTATCACAGAAGATGGTGGACACAATTTCTTCCTTCTCCTTGAGTTTAATGTTTATATATTGTCTGGCAAGACACCTACCAGTAGAGTTAAGGGAGACCCCCTGTTGTAACTCCTGTTCAAATTGTTCCTTGCTCATTCCCTGTAGACATATGAATGTTATAGCATTTTTGCTTCCTTTGTAGCTGAAGTGACCAGGGGGGATATCATTACTAGCTAGAGAACTTTCATTTCCCATTTCCTCTAGTGCTTAAAAAACTAAATTTCTTATGTCCTTGATTCACCATCATCCCAGCAGACTTTCAGATTCAGGTTTTTGAACAAATATCTCTGTGCTTGGGTTTAAGGTTGAATGTCTCACATTTAGCAGGGAACACTCACTACCTGAAGAAAGGTCCCAAACTAACAAGGGAGAGATAAACACCGTGAGGAATTACTGATGTGGCAGTTAATATTATTCTAGGCCTGAGATTTAGCTTGTCTGAAATCCATTCAGGCTCATTAGATTCTGGCAATGTCGTGGTATGCATAGCTGTTGGCTTTTTTTGTGATTTATCCTCTCCTAACTAATGGCAACTGGCACATCCCACCTCATAAAATAAGGTTATATCTCTTCTAACATTCAAATTAATCCACTCTGAGCCCCTCTTACTTATCTTGAAAGTATCTTCCTTTAGGAGCTAGTGTCTCACACCCTTTCATAATAAGCCTAGGTGTGTTTATTCAAACCAAGAGAGCCAGTCATGGTTATTAGTGGCTCAGAAAAAAAGACATCAGAAAGTCCCGTAAGTACCCTGAAATGCATCATTCTTAATTTGTATTTTCTGCTGTTGCTGCCAAAAATAATGGAACATGGCAGGGCCATAGTGACCCAAGGATGAGCTGCCACAGGCTTTCTGGTGGTAGTTTCTCAGGAGAGACCAGAAAAAGGCAAAGCTTCTCTTCCCAGTGTTACAACTACCTATGACCTCCTCACACAAAGCATTGTAGAAACTGGAGAAAATCTCCCTCTCGAGACTGGGCCCTTTATGTTAAAAGCTTGCAATGATTGTCCAAGGGAAATCAAGCAAAGAGAGAAAAAAACTAAAGTGTTTCTGTCAGGCTAACATAACCAAAGAAAAGAGAGTGGGCCCATTTGCACAGCCCGAAATAGGATACCTGCTGAGCCTATACATCCAGAGACTGGTCACTGTACCTTCAGCTGAAAATATGTATGTGCTTGCTCAAAAAATCTCAAAAGGCCTTTTTTGAAAAGTCCCCATGTTGACTCAAGAAATTGGTTTTAAATGTTTATGCCAGTGTTTTTTCCACCTCAATATGGACTGGAAATATCTATTTGACAATGGTCACACACACACACACACACACACACACACATAGAAATCTTCATCTATTATGTATAACTTTGATCCATGCAAACTACCACAAAGCAATTGATTCTGACGTCAACCAGAACTACTACAGGTGCTGAAATCATCCTTTCCAGCTGCTGTCCACATAGCCTGCCCACTGCCCACCATGACCATGGTGTCTGACCACAGCCTATCACCCTCAGGACAGCAGGGAGACAAAGGACATTGCCAGGAATTGAGGAAGGATAAAAATAAGTGACTAAGGCTAACCAGCGTAAAAAGATATTCTTTTTGCCCTTCTCTGAGCACACAACACATACATACACACACACATACATATTTTCCCCAGGCCCCCTTATGACGCCAGGGATTCTGAGTCAGCCATATGCAGAGCTTTGGCCAGATCTCTAGACATTCTTGATACACCTGGGCCACCAGTGCAGAACTTGACTTCCCTCTCAGTGAGTTTCATCTCAGGGTCAAGCACAGCCAGAGCCACCCGTGTATCAGACATCATTTAGTAGCTTTCAAACTTAAAAGAAAATTACCAAGGGCTAGAACACCATGCCTAGAAAACTCTTTGGCCCCCTGTCAAAGTTGCCCATCGTCCCATCCAGTAACTTTTAAAATGGGTTCAGGAATTAAAAAGTCAGAAGAGTTAGGGGTAAAATGTTTACCTTATGTCGCCATTGCCAAAAAGAGCCACTCAACTGGTCTTTCCAAAACAAAAAGTTCTTCTCCAGAGTATCCTAAACCCCCTGCCCTCTAGAAACTTGTATGACAGAATCTCTCGCTTAATGCATTTTGTTTTAAAGTTTCACCTCTCCAGACACCCCATTATTCAACTTGTACACATATTTGGCTGTCTGCTTGAGCACATACGCTTTATAGTTTAAGTTGCCATTGAGTTGATTCTGACTCACGGTGACCACATGTATGCAGAGTAGAACTGTGCTTCATAGAGTTCTCAAGGCTGTGACCTTTCAGAAGTAGATCACCAGGCCTGTCTTCTGAGGTGCCTCTGAGTGGGTTTGAACCTCCAACCTTTTAGTTAGAAGTCCACTTGCTCCACCAAGGGACTCCCAAACACATATACTACAATAAAACCCGTTGCTGTCAAGTGGATTCTGACTCATAGTGACCCTATAGGACAGATTAGAACTGCCTCACAGGGTTTCTGAGGAGCAGTTGGAGGATTTGAACTGCTGACCTTTTGATTAGCAGCTGAGCTGTTAATCACTGCGCTACCAGGGCTCTCTAAAACTAGTAGAGCAGAAATCAT
Organism: Elephas maximus indicus; assembly: GCF_024166365.1. Classification (NCBI taxonomy): domain Eukaryota; kingdom Metazoa; phylum Chordata; class Mammalia; order Proboscidea; family Elephantidae; genus Elephas; species Elephas maximus. The sequence goes on along the minus strand of NC_064828.1, from coordinate 50,491,388 downwards.
TTTTGCCACCAAGGGTTGGTTCGTCACTTACATTGAGTCAACAGTATACAGCTAACAACTGTATGATATTTGTATTGAGAAAGTAAATATGAACTTAGTAGTTTCAATCTCCTCATATGCATGCAAAAGCTGGACAATGAAAAAGGAAGACCAGTGTAGAATGGATGCATTTGAATTGCGGTGTTGGCGAAGAATATTGAATATACCGTGGACTGCCAGAAGAGTGAACAAATCCATCTTGGAAGAAGTACAGTCAGATTGCTCCTTAGAAGGGAAGATGGCAAAACTTCATCTCACTTACTTTGGACATGTTATCAGGAGGGATAAATCCTTGGAGAAGGAAATCATACTTGGCAAAGTAGAGGGTCACCAAAAAAAAAAAAAAAGGAAGACCCTCAGTGACATGGATTGGCACAGTGGCTACAACAGTGGGCTCAAACAGTGCAATGATTGTGAGGCGGCACAAAACCAGGTGATGTTTTGTTCTGTTACTCATAAGGTCGCTACAAGTCAGAACCTATTCAACAGCACTAACAACAACAAAGTAGAAAGCTCACTTCTAAATTTTCTTCCAATCAGTAATATCAGAGGCCATGTGGTCTATAAACCTCCTGCCTATCCGTAACAGGCCATGGAATCACTCAATAGTACATCTCTGACAAGGAACCCTCCAGTGAGATCCTGGACCATTTTAAGCAGCTGTGTTCAAAAGCTTTACTTACATTGAGCCCAAATTACCTTTGTGGTTTCTACATTTGCCATAGTTCAGATTTTTTGATTCACCCAGAGTCAATCTAATTTCACTTTCAGATCACAGCTACTTGGGTCTTGGTAGACAACAACCAGATTTTTTCCTAAGCTTTCCTTCTCCAGGTTAAATACCTCTGATTATTTCAACTAATCATCATATGAGATGGTTTTTTTAGAGTGACTTTACTATCTTTCTTGCTCTTTACCAGACAAACTTCGGGGAACACACACATCCTTAATTTTAGGGACCATACTTCCAATGTGTTCCACATAGTTGATTACATGTAATATGCACCAACTATGTGCAAGGACTGTTCTGAGTGTTTTACATACCTTAACTCTCTTAATATTTACAAGAATTCTGATGCAGGTTGAGTTCTCCAGAAGCAGAGGCTGGGACAAAGTTTGGAAGGTAGCATCTTTATTAAAGAGCAAAACATGTAAAAGACAAAAAGTGGAAGCATGATTGGACAGAGGGAGAAATCAAATTTTGATGCAGGCTTGATAAAGTCTCAGCCAATTCAGCAGAGAACACTGAAGCAGAGGTTGCTCAACCAAGTTGTCCCACATGTGGCCAAAATGGTTGGCCCTTTATGCAACACAGCACATCCACCCTTCAGTCACTGGATGAAGACTGTCCAAGGAAAAGTATAATCTCAGATGAGGCAACTTTGCAGCTGAGACAGACCCTAAGGCAGACTGATGGTGGCTGTCAGCTGACCATAGTCCCTGTAGCTGGACCTTCCCAGAAGGTGATCTGAGCAGTTATCTCCATGTTTACCACAAACCCTTAAGGCAGATATTGTTTCCATCTGACATACAAGGAAACCAAGACATAAAAAGTCAAAAAGTTACCAAGATATCACAGCTAGCAACTAGGAAAAAAAAGGAAAAAACTGTTGCCATTGAACCGATTTTGACTCATGGTGATTGGATGTGTTACACAGTAGAACTGCTCTATAGGTTTTCTTGGCTGTGATCTTTGCAGAAGCAGATTGCCAGGCCTTTTTTCTGTGGAGCTGCTGGGTGGATTTGAACCACCAGCCTTTAGGTTCGTAGCCAATTACAAACAATTTCCACCACCCATGGACCTAAACTGAAAAATATTGATGGAAGTATTCACTCTATTGTTACAGTAAAGTCATATTCCAGCTAAATTAAATGTAGTCAAAACTGAAAATTTAGTTCATTCTCCTACCCTGTGCCAGGCAACATGCCAAATGTAGAAGCAATTGTCAAGAACTATGAAGGACTGAGATTTTACCCTACTTGCAAGCCAACAAGTTAGTTAGTCACAGTTTCATGGATGCTAGCAGAAGACATGAGACTTCTGGGTCCAAGAAAAGAACTTGATTACTAACAGCACAGCAGGCAGCATGAGCTTAATGTTCTCACCTCTTCTCCTTGACTCCCAGGCTCTAGGAGGGTGATCAGGAGGCAGTTCCTAGTGGATGCTGTCCACATAGTAGGTTTGTATCACAGCTGAGGGAACCGAAGCTTAAGAAATCCCAGTATTTTAAGGGGATTACTAGAAAACCTGCTCAAACTTTGCCCTAAAGAAGTCATTATTTTTGTAATCTTGGTCAGGAAAGAATTTGTCCCCTGCCCCAGGATGAGCCACTATCACTTTGTTCCGAGGTCATTTGCTATACAATCCTCCCTGGAAAACATCATCCGTACCAAAAGCTAATAGGAGATGTGCAGTGTCATGGATTGAATTCTGTTTCCCAAAAATATGTGTAACGATTTGGCGAGGCCGTGATTCCCAGTACTGTGCGATGGTCCACCATTTTGTCATCTAATATGATTTTCCTATGTGTTGTAAATCCTATCACTATGATGTGAATAAGATGGATTAGTAGCAGTTATGTTGATGAGATCTACAAAATTAGATTGTGTCTTAAGCCCATCTCTTTGGAGATATAAAACAGAGAAGCAAGCAGAGATACAGGGGACCTCATACCACCAAGAAAGCAGCTCTGGGAGCAGAGCACATCCTTTGGACCCCAGAGTTCCTGCACAGAGAAGCTCCTTGTCCAGGGGACGATTGATGACAAGAACCTTCCTCCAGAGAGGACACAGAGAGAAAACCTTCCCCTGGAGCTGGTGCCCTAAGTTTGGACTTCTAGCTGAGACTTCTAGATGAGAGAATAAACATGTTTGTTAAAGCCATCCACTTGGGATATTTCTGTTATAGCAGCACTAGATAATCAAGGCATTTCGGATACACCACGGAAAATTGCCCCTTAAGCACACAAAGAGGAAAATGGCATGACCTCTGCTCTCCATCAATCTAGAAAGGGAAACAAAATTTAATTATAAAACACTATGGGAAGCTCCTTAATAGCGGTAAGACCAGGAATTTACAGGGACATATAGAGTAAGAAGGAGTCCCTGGGTGGTGCAAACAGTTAACATACTCAGCTGGTAACCAACAGGTTAGAGGTTGGAGGCCACCTAGAGGCACCTCAGAAGAAAGGCCTGGTGATCTACTTCCAAAAAATCAGTCACTGGAAACCCTATGGAGAAAAGTTCTACTCTGACACACTTGAGTTCACCAAGAGTCGAAGTTAACTCGATGGCAACTGGTCTGGTTTTTTGTTATAGAAGAAACCACTAGCTAGTTAAAGCTGGGAAAGCCATCATGTACTAGGTGATATTTGAGTTGGGTGTTGTTAACCAGTCTTTGAGTTCAATGAGAGTAGCAACCATACTTTCTCATGATTGATCTCTGGTGTTCAATAGTTTTCTAGCATTAATAAGTGTTTAATAACATTCACAGAAAATAGTAAGGAAAGGAAATGAAGGGAGGACCAGTAGGATACCTCTTGACCATACCACTTAGCAGTCTGAGAAAGATTTGAATTTTTGTGTAATAATATTTGAGTCTTTAAACTTTGGCAGAATGGTGGTGATGAAAACATTTGCAAAGCAGTTTTAAAAAGTCTAATGGTCTTTTCTCCCCTAATTTCTTTTAGGGCAAATGGCAGTGCCCAATAACTGGAACATCTGCACGTCATGCTATATATTCAAATTATATTTGAAAGGTTACTGTGTTTCGGAAACGCTACAGATGAATAACTATAAATATACAATATGAAACATACATTTTACCCAATCTGTTGCTTTATCTAGCAGAATGCCACTAAAGCTTATTTGTAACTTTGGAACTGAATATGTTACATTCTCTCTGCTCAATCATATTTTATAAGCTTCAAGTTAAATCCATTGCTTTATCTGATTTTCTCCTGTATTCTATTCTCCCGAACAGAGATGGCGCTTACAGTATCATCTCTATTCCACTTAGTTTCAGGCTCGGCCATTTCAGAAAACTTTAGGAAAAGATGCATCTATTAGACTACACAAGGATTAGCTAAATTGGTAATATGTAATGAGATGTAAGGAACAAAGGGAAAGAAAGAAAAAAACAGAGAAGAAAATCAGCATTAAAGTTTAAAAACTTCTTTATACCATTTTGCACCCCCAAGAGACCTCCAAGGTTGTATCTGTATCTGAATTCCAAAGGGGTCATTCAGGTGCATAGAACACAGAGACTGAAAAAGCCTGTCTCCTAAATCTGTAGTTACTCTATTAAACACTGAAAATGAAAATAACCTCTTTCAATATTGCACAAACGATACGAGGTGCACAAAAAGAAGTATCTTCATGTGTTGGCCAACAGCATTTGTTCTATCCTCCACAAAATCTAGTCCATTGCTTTATTCACCTCCTTCTCTATTCCTTACTCTATTTCCTTCCCATTCCCACTAAAGACCAAGCCTCAGCTTCACAGAGAAAATAGGGGCCATTGGCATGAGCTCAATTCAACTGAACAAATGTTTATTGCATGTCTATTGCATGCAGTATTCTTTTAGTGCTGGTAATTCAAAGAGAGATAAGATACAGTCTCTACTTTGAAAAAGTTTGCCTTCCCATCCCACCCTTCCTTCCACATCCATACCCTCCTTCCTCTTTCTTTCAGTCTGAGCTTATCTGAGACTAATCATCCCAGAGAGGACATTTAATTGTATCTTTCCTTAAATCCTTATATCTCTTGCTTATCATTTGCCTACTATTAACCTCTTTTTTTTTAACTGGCTCTGTCTTCTTAACACAGAGAACATGCTAGAATAATTCCCCTTGGTTTTTAAAACCTTCAAGCAATCATCCCTTTATAACTACCACATTACTCCCTCTCTCCTTCCTCTTTATAACCAAGCTAGAATCATCTTTGTGCATTGTCTACTTCTCCACCCCCTATTCACTCCACAAGACAACTCTATTTGGTTTCTACATCCACCATTACATGGGATGTCACTGTTAGTCTACCCAGAAGACATTAACTGTTTTGTCAGCCACACTTCCTCACATAGCTACTGAGAGTGGGAATTTGAACCCAGATGAGCAGCTCCAGAGTTTATGCTTTTAACTGCTACACTTACCAGACATTGGAATTAGGCTAGAGTATGTTTTTATGTACTTACCAGACATTGGAATTAGGCTAGAGTATGTTTTTATGTTTCTGACCTAAGGTGAGTCCCTTAGCGTCTTCCTTGAAATTTTTTTCAAATCTGAAATGAGAGAAAAAAATAAGAGAGAGGATGCCTCAATTACTCTCTAATGGAAAAGCTGTTTGACAAGAGATGTTGATAGCCTGCCTCTCACTGGTCTGCTGATCTGCAACAGGAGAAAATGAAGCCAGCATTCAGGATGCAGGAGACATGAGAAACCGAGAGTCCTGCTGGCTTCCCGCCCCTGGTACAGTTGTCCTGGGACCAGTGTGCTACCTGAGCCATAAATTCTCTTCTTAGCCCAAGCTGGTTTGAGCTGGGTGTGTCACTTGCAACAAAAAGAGCCCTGTTAGAAATACAATCTTTTTTTTTACTTCACCTATATTCTGCATTTGATATCATTGGACATTCTGTAAAAACGATGTGGAGGAGGTACCCGACCTCCTCTAAATTCACAAGGGAGAAGCAGAATCAGGATCAACAGGCCAAGACTGACTCCTAGGAGGCTGAGGTCAGACACACCTCCTTCTCCATCGTCTTCACCAATTCCGATACCAACCATCCCTCCCATGGCACTCTCTACTTCTCTGCCGGGTTCGAGAATTCATTGTAATGGCCACAGAGAACTCACAGACAATACTCATGATTATGGGGTTTATTAGGGAAGTAACAGATTACAATTCAGGTTCAGGAACACTAGGGATACAGTTCTTCCATCAGGACAGCCTCTTCCCAGTCATGCTCACAGGCACTCCTCTCCCTGGCCCTCTGCCTCTGCCCAAAGATGCTCAGCTTTCTTGCTCCATGAGCCGGGAAGCCCACTGGGCAAGTCTCTCCTGCCACTGCTTCTCTGCCACCACTTCTCTGCTTCTCACCATCTTCAGGGTTACAGCTCATTCTCTGTCTCCTGGGTCCAGGAACTTCTCAGCTCAGGGATCCAGGGTCCAAAGGACACATTCTCTACTCCTGGCTGTTCTTCCTTGGTGGGGGTAGGATCCTCTCTCTCCCACCTCTGAGGAGATAGGAGTTCTACCTTTGGATTGTGGTAGCGGTTCACAGCTATATAAATTTGTCAATACTCATTGAACTGTTCACTTAAAATGCATGCATATTTGTTATGTAAATTCTCCCTCAATAAAATTGATTTGAAGAAAAGGGCACATAGCTTTGAAAGGAATGTGATGTGAATTAATTACATCCTTTCCACATGACTTCAAGGTGGACCAAAGGCCTAGGAGTTTTAGTGGAGGCGAGATCAAAAAGGAAAGCATTGGAAAGTACACAGTTTGCTTTCAACACTCTTTACCCTCCCCTAACTCCTTCCCCTTTTAGTCCATCTCACCATCCTGCTTCCTCTTCTAAATGGTTATCCAGTGTTCCGTTACTGCTTTTAGATGGCTGCTGATTAATCCCTCCTGAGCACAGGCTGAGTCAAAATTGTACAGCCAAGATTTTTGCATTTCAATATATATAAATTGTATCTAAGGGAGAGCTGTTAAAAATGTGATGATGATAATTGAGTTAGGGTCAAAAGTGGGTAGTGGTATACATAAACAAGAATTGCAGAATATTGACAATTATTGAAACTGGGTGATGGGCTCATGAGGGTTAATTATACTATTTTTTTCACTTTGTATACATTTGATATTTTCCACTTAAAAGGTTTAAAGTACATATTTGCCAACCATAGAACTGTTTGGATATCATATACTTCTTGTATCTCTCATTGACTCTGGTCATATTTAATGTAAGTAAATAAAACTTTTTTCTCACCTGTACTGCTCACCTATTGTGGCTGACGCAAATGCTGGGTGAAAAAGAAAAGCTTAGAGGAGCAAAGTGGCTAAATCAACACAGGTTTAATTATGCCTCACCCTTGTTTAAAATCTTGTGGTGGCTCTTCTTTCAGAGAAAAGTTCAACTCTTTAAAATGGCATTCATGACTTGTCATAACTTCCTATTTTATCTCAATTATCTTCAGCCTTATCTCACTCAATATTTGCTCCTATCACTCAGTGGCATTTCCAACTATACACTTGCAACTCAATGAATTTTATTCAGACCTCTTAAACCTTCCTAACCTTACCCATACTATCTGCTTTGCATGGAAAGACATCCCCCCAGGTCTCCAGGCTAATTTTCATTCATCTTTATCTCTGTACTGAAACACAACAGAATGCGTCACTAGGCTGTTACTCATACGTCTCCTTCGCTAGACCATGAGCAGCTTGAAGGCTGACACTATGCCTGGTTTCTCTTTTACTCTCAGCACCAATCCAATGATTGCAACTTGGTGTTGGTGGATGCTGTTGAGTGGATTGCAACTAATGGTGACCCTCTGTGTGCAGAGTGGTTTTCAAGACTGTGCCCTTTCAGAAGCAGATCATCGGGCCTGTCTTCCAAGGTGCCTCTGGGTGGGTTCAAACCACCAGCCTTTCAGCTAGAAGTCAAGCGTTTCACCATTTCTGCCACCCAGGAACACCTAATTGCAACTCATTGTTGTTACTATTAGATGTCCTTGAGTTGATTCTGACTCATCGTGATTCCATGTGACAGAGTAGAGCTACACATAGGGTTTTCTAGGCTGTAATCTTTATGGGAGCAGATCACCAGGTCTTTTTCCCCTGGAGCTTCCGGGTAGGTTCAATGCACCAACTTCTCAATTAGCAGCTGAGCACTTAACCATTGCACCACCAGGGCTCCTTGATTATAACTTAGTAGACATCAATCTTTTATTGAATTAATCAATAAGTAAATATAAACAAAATGCTAAAGACATAGACCTATCTATAAGAATATAAAGACATATAATATCTGATAAAATTAAGAAGCACCAGAAATTTTTTTCCAATTACTTAAAAAAAAAAAAATCTTATAGAGCCCAATAAGATACTGTTCTAGAGAATACAGTGCCTATTGAACCAGAAACTGCTCCAGAACTCACATAACTATTTAGGGTAGACAGATAATTAACAAACATAGAATAAAATGTCAAGTGTGATAAGTGTTATGAAAAAAATTAAGACAAGATCACGGTGGGGTGGAAGGATCATAGACCACACAGGGAGGCAAGTGAAAGCTTCTCTGGGAGGTGAGATTTGATCAGGGACCTAAATGAAGAAAGGCAACCAGCTAATAGTTGGTCAGGAAGAAGAGCATTCAAAGCAGAGGGAGCCAACAGTGAAAAGGCCCAGAATTGGGAATTTCAGGTACTAGGAATTTTTCTAAAACCTGAAGTTCCACCTTCAGAAGAATGTATTCTTTTGGGTCCTAAAGGCTGTTCTTTCTTCATCATTTTTCTATTAAAATCAAACACTGCCAGGAGGACTGACATTTAAAAAACAATTAATATCCTATAGAGAACGTAACAGGAATAGGAGGGTGACATGAATTGTAGAGCAGGTCCCCAGTGGAAGACCAGAGGACACTAAGTCTTGCCCATGTTACTTACACTGGTCCTGGAAAGAGATGATGAATTATTGGGAGCCCTGGTGGCACAGTGGTTAAGAACTATAACTGCTAGCCAAAAGGTCAGCAGTTCAAATCCACCATTCACTCCTTGTAAACCCTATGGGGCAGTTCTGCTCTGTCCTATAGAGTCTGTATGAGTCAGAACTGACTGGATGGCAATGTTTTTTTTTTTATGAAAATGTGAGGTGGGAAACTGGTGCATCATGGCCTCCTCTCCTCCCAATCATGGGCACCCTTTCTCCTTTACTCATTTCCTTCAATTAGAGAGCCTCTTCTAAACAACACCAGGGACAGTGAAAGCAGAGGGCTGCAAACTCTGAAATAGTATCAGTCACTTAAAACAATCAATCCTGTTTGACTTTGAGCAAATGTCCCTACTATGGCAAGATAAAAAAAAAAAAGTGGCCTTGGGAGTCTAAGTGGCTGTTGGGTTCATAGCAGTGACTTTATCACTGATATCTCTTAGCAAAGGCAGTAACTAACAGGATGGTCAATAATAGAGGCTCAAGAGGCCAAGATCACTTATCCTGTGAAACGAAGAAAGTGTGCTGCTCTTTCAGACACTTGGAAAAATCAACAGAGCGTCAAAAGCCAGACAAAGAAGATGACAGCTCTACCAGCGACAGGGACAAAGGGACATAAGCCAAAAACATGCATCACAGAAGGAAAGTGGCTTGCTGTGCTCACAGGTGCAACTGTCAAATTAAGCTTCCTACCCATCCTGTTAACAAAAACAGAGCCTCCCTCCATATCTGGGGCCCCACCAAGTGCAACACATTCAATAATGCCCAAAGTGCATCTGTCTACCTTGTTTCATTTAATCCTGACAGGCACTTGCTCAGGTTATCACTCATATGCTATAGATAAGGAAACTGAGGCTCAAAGGCACATGAATATGTGGTGCAGCAGAGACAGAAGCCTAGGTCCTCTCATTTCAAGTCTCAGGCACCTTATCGGGGATGATCAAACAGGGGGAAGAAGCCTCCACTTTTCTTCTCAGTTTTCCCTTCTTCTGACCAGTTCATCCTCTGCCTTCTTTCTTTCCTCCCCCTGTGTCCTCTTATAACCACCCTAGCAGAGTGTTTTAGGAGCTTGAGGAGTAGAATTAGACTGTCTGGGTTTAAATCCTAGCTCTACCATTTATTAACTCTATGACATTGGGCAAACTGTTTCATCTTGCTGTGTTTCTGCTTCCTCCTCCATAAAATGACTATAATAATAGTAGTTACCTCATAGTACCCACCACCCAGTCTGTCAGTTTGTTGTACTGTGGTGGTTTGCATGTTGCCATGATGCTAGAAGCTATGCCACCAGTATTTCAAATGCCAGCAACGTCACTCATGGTGGACAGGTTTCAGCAGAGCTTCCAGACTAGGACTAGGAAGAATGAACTGGTGATCTCCTTCTGAAAATTAGCCAAGGAAAACCCTATGGATTACAATAGAATATTGTCCAATATGTGCTGGAGGATGAGCCCCCTAGTTTGGAAGGCACTCAAAATCCACAGAGGCTACACCAGCGGACCTGAGCATGCCCAACAACATTTTGTTTTGTTTTATTGTACATGGGGTTGCCATGAGCCAGAGCCGATTCAATTTTAACTAACAACCTCATAGTACTTAAAGTAGTGCTCGTCCCAGAGTAAGAGCTCAGTATCATTGTATTCTTCTCCCCGATGACACTTCATAGCCCTTGTTGACTGACTCCTCCACTTTGCCAATTCCATCTTTTCTTGATTCTCTCATTAGTTTCTTCCACCCAAAACCCCACTAAAATCTTACCAACCTTGCCCTCAGCAACAACCTGCTGTCTTTTTTCTCCCTCTCCATTACTTCTGTGTTCTGTCTCCACTGCAGATTCTTCCACCGCCTCAGCTAACATAGTGCAAGACAGGCCCAGAGTGATTGTCCTTGCCACTGCTGCCCTTGAAGCTGAGAGAGCTGGTGGAAGCCCTGACACTTCCCTGGGGATAGACATTTCAAAGCACATCCTGTAAAACTGTTTCAGAGTGGAGAGTTAGAGGGTTTTGCTGAGGGACTGCAGAAGTCAGAGAACACAGAGATTTATAGCAGGTGCCACTTCCTTAGAGACCAAGGACCCTGGATGCCTCAGGAATAATAATGAGCTCTCACCTCAGCTCCCATCCTTACATGATTGCTTGGAAGCAGACAAAACCTATGCCAGCTAGTGTTTCAGGCTAATTAAAAGCATGTTTACCTGCCTTACCCATATAACTCTACACTTCCTGTTCACACAGGCCAGGAAAATAATGCGCTCCTTTGAGCTAAGCCCCCAGCGCCTTCAAATAGATCTCCCCACACACATTCACATGCTCACACTCACACACACACACCCAAATGTTTCCAGTCCCGGTTATTCTCTCTAGAAGAGCTACATCTTAGATGACCCAGACTGTGGAAGATAAAGAGTCAGCCACTCCCAAATCGATAACCTAATTCTTGTCTAAAAGGTAAGCCATCTAAAAGAAAAACAATCCCACATATAGCATTCATCCTGTAGGCATAATATTAGGGTTTTTAAAGAACAAATCTTTAAAATTATTCCCCTTTCTAGGGAGAGACCCTAAGCACCTTCTGCATCTTATCACATGAATTATTATAAAAGACAAGATGCAGCCAAATGGTAAATCCAAATGGTACGACTGAATCGATATTCCTGCAACATTGGTGTGAAGCCACGCCCATTTACCAAGAGTATTGCCTAACCATGCTCACTGATGGTGCATGCCAGTAAATACTATACTTCTCAAACTCTGAAAATATTTCTGTCTGTGATAGCAGCAGAAAGGAATCCTGAGAACTGGGTCATATGTCTTTAGTATCCAGGCCCTATGAAACCCAGGACAGTGATTTCCACCCGCTGTGAAAGTACAACCAATACTAGCTAAAGAAAGATATTCCTAATTATACAGATAAAGATCTTTAATGATGGCAGTGCACACAGAGGTTGCAAACTCAAATAGTTACTGGATCCAGGAAATAATTAACCTAAGTGAAACGGGCCAGGTAAAACCTAAGTGAAATGGGCCAGGAAGGAATTGTAATAAACTGGAGTGGTCACAGCCCTTGTAAGGGCAGAATCGCTACTCTGCACCAGCCAATGGTTACTGTGCAGGAATGCAAGTCTGAGACTGCCGGATACTTCTGCTTATCCAAAGAGCCTGGAAATGGTCTGTAATTATTGACAACTAATTTGACATGTTAAAAAAAAAAAAAAAATAACTCTGGGTAGATTTAAAAAAAAAAAACATATCTGCAAGCCCCAACACGCAACCTTTTATAAAAGGCCCATGTGCTTGGTTCAACGAAGGATAAAGTTCCTTAGCTTCTCGTACCTTATTTCTCTACCCTTAAAATGGGAAATGGGGATAATATTTCTACCTTCCTCATAGCATTGTTTGGACATTTAAATTTGTTACCACATTGTAAGCATATCTGACACATAGCAAGCACTATTGTTATACTTCTTACACATTTGTGTAGTTCCATCACCTTTGCAACATGATTGTAATAAAGTATGTAGTACGTAAGTCATAATGCCCATGTTTGATTATACACTTTCAATACACAACCTCATCCCTCAAGCCATGTTGGAAAAGAGCCATCCTCTTACTTATCGTCATCCCTCGAGCCATGTTGGAAAAGAGCCATCCTCTTACTTATCGTCATCCCTCAAGCCATGTTGGAAAAGAGCCATCCTCTTACTTCCACAATTTGGGACTATGGAAACTGAGGCAGAAAGAAGTCAGTCTACTGTTCAGGGCCACAGAGAGTCATTGGCAGACATGGGAAGTGTGTCCTTGTCTCAGGCTCAGATATCCTGTTTACTGGGATGCCCTCTGCCATTAGCCTTCATGGTCACTAAGTTTTTCTTGCTGCTTTCCATGCCTTCCCATGTCGAAAAGGTTTATAAAAGCAGTGAGCAACTTTAGCCTATAAAACATCTTTAGTTGTGGGTAGATTATCCATTTGTATTCACTTTGCTATCTTTCAAGCTAATTTGCAAGCTTCACTAAGGCATCCCACTCAGCATAGCTTAGAGACACATGTTCAAATTGGATCTGGCAAAAGTAAACATCCTCGAAAAATAGAAATTCACACTCCAGAGCCCATTTCCAAGCACAGATATTCAAATATGATAGCCTCTTGTTTCTCAAAATGTGGTCCAGGGACAGCAGTGTCAGCATTGCCAGGAAGTTGTCAGAAATACAGAATCTTGGGCCTCCTCCCGCTGAGTACCAGTTGGGGACCCCATATATATCAGAGCTGAGCCATAGGGTTTTCAGTGGCTGATTTTTCAGAAGCAGATTGCCAGGGCTTTTTTCTAAGGTGCCTCGGGGTGGACTCAAACGTCCAAGTTTTTGGTTAGCAGCCAAGTTCATTAACCATTTAAACCACTCAGGGACTGTGGGCCTCACCCCAGACCTACTGAACTGAAGTTCTCACCCCCAGGTGATTCAAGCGCACATTAAAGCTTAAGAAGCACTTCTAGCCAACTTACCCCTGTAAGTTCCTAGAGTTTGTGTTGCAATCAGAGAAACGAATAGGAGTCTTTTACTATTTAATAACCCACTCAAGGTACAAAAAAACGTCAAAAGCCAGCTTTCAGCATCTGTTCAATGACAGACATCCAAAGATTCCAGAAATTCCAAAGAACCATAACAAAATTGCTCTGGACTCAGCCCCACTTTGCTGGGAGCTGCTGTAGGCTGACAGTCTACCTAGTGCATTGGTGTCAGTCAGCCTGGCTGCTAGGACCTGCTGCTCACTCCTCCAAGGAGAAAACGTGAGGACGTTGTTTTGTTGGTGTTGCAACAACATCAGAGCAAGATGCTAAGTCCAATTCACCAGGTAATATCACTGACAGCCTCACTCATTCCCAAGAGGTGACAGAGGCAGGTAGGTAAGGGAAACTTTTGCAAAAACGAGAAAAGGAAAGCAGCAAGGGAATGGGGGGGGAGGGAAGAAGGAAATAAAAATCATTGTCAAGATGTTTACCTCCTTCTCCCAAGTCTGTCCTCTTTTTTTCCTAGCTGTTGAAAAGCCAGTACTTCTCTAAGCCACTCTGGGCTAATCAAGATGCAAGACAGGAATCCTGACAATGATTTGTTTGGAGTTGTTGGTGAGGGGAGACAAAGGGCTTTCTTTATCGCCCGAAGACCTACTTATATGTAGGAAAATTCTGCCAGGCTTAATCCTCCACCTAGTTTAGAGCTCAGGCTGGCAGGTTGTATTTACACAGTGAGGCTGACCGCTTCCAGCCTTATGATCAGGCAAGGAAAGTAACTGTGGGTGTGGGTACGTGGTTTTGTTTCCATTAGCTGATCCTTCCCTGAACTATCCTGTCTGTACGGCTGCATACTGGTGAACATGCTCAATCAGCAAGAGAGCTTGCCACCAGCCATCAGCACAGACCAGTGGCTCCCACTGTAAGGAAAACACTAGGATTCACCCTTAAAAAGAAAGCATTTATAAAGTCAGCTCACCTATGTTTTAAATATTCTCTTAAATTTTGCTCTAAATTTTCTGCTTTTGCAGGTAAGACAGACAATCCTGAAAAATAGCACACGCATTCATACAGTCCTTGTTTGAAGAAATCTCTGAAAGAATTTCTAAAACACACAGGCTTACTAGTAGCTTGTCCAGAAATGCTGTATCCAGGCTACAGCATATTGATTTGGTTTTCAAGTTCTGCAGTTGTCATAGCATTCAACATGAAGATAATTTTGAAATACTGTCCTTCCTATGTGTCTAGCACCAAGCTGGTTATATCTACAGAAAGTTTCTCGTAATCCTTTTAGGACAAAGGAATTAATTAGTAATGTTGATTTCTGTTATGATATGATCACCAAAAAGTGTCTCTGTACAATCTAGTTTAACGTGGCACATGTACAACTAATAATAAGTAAATATATAACATGTATTTTTGTTGTTGTTGTTGAGAATAATTTTTCTTTTAATAATTGAGCCTTCTGGGACATTTCCACAGGAGGCAAAGTCTCTGCGCCATAAGTCGTTTAAATTGAAGAAAAGCTTTCTGTCAGCCCAACAGGGCCCTGGAATGCATCACTCCCTTGTAAGAAAGCCAGGGCTCTGTCTGGGAGTCAGAGAGCAGAATGTCAAGGTCTCCAGAGAACCTCCTTATGCAGGAACAATTGTTTCATCTACCTTTTTTAAAAGCAATCCTTTTAGAAAATTTCCTACCTGAGCATGTGGAGGGGGTCTCATTCACAAATCCCTGAGAAGAAAGTGTGAGGAACAGTGAAGACACCCCCACCCCCATTCTTTCCTAGTGAAAGCTCCAGGAAGTTAGGGACCACGCTTCTCTGTTCCCTGTTTTCTTCTCAGTGCCCAGCACAGTACCCAGCCCATACTGGAGATCAATAAATATTTTTTAATAAACAAATATTCTGTGTTTTCGTTTCCTAAGGCTGCTATAACAAAATACCGCAAAGTAGATAAATTTAGAGAAAATAAATTCACTGTTTCATAGTTCTGTAGAGTGGACGTCCAAATTGCATGTATCTGCAGGGTTCTGCTCTCTCTGCCAGCTCTGGTGGAAAATCCCACCTTGCCTCTTTCAGCTTCTGGTAGCCCCGGGGCATTTCTTGGCATTCCTTGGTTTATAGATCGATCTTCACGTAGTATCTTCTGACTCTGTTTCCCCGTCTGTTCTCTCCCATTTTATAAGACATCACTCAGAAAAGATTAGGATTAGGACCTACCCACCTCCAGTATGACTTAACTAATAATTGCTTCAAAGAAAGCCTTTATTCCTCCAAATAAAATCGCGTTCACAGGTACAGGGGTTATAACTTCAACTTATATTTGTGGGGCCACAATTTAATCCATAACATTCTACCAAAGCAAATCCACACTGGTGAGAAGGCAAGGCTGTACCCCCACCGCACTCAGTCTTTGTCTCACTCTTCTCACTGGTCAGGCCCAGGCTAGGCGTGGGGATCATGGATGAATGAGACTGATACCATCTCCACCCGATAATGTGACATCAATCTGTGATCCAGTAAATATCACTCAGTTAAACCTGAGAAGTAAACAAATTTCTGACAGAATAACTCCCAAAAGAATAGCAGTATCAAAAGCATTTATTAAATAAACCTTTGTAGCGAGTGCCATTTCCTTTGTGGCTTTGGAGGAGCCTGAAGAGAGCAGCTCTTGGACACTATTTTAAAATGTTACAGCCTTTCTTTTCAAACAGAGTCTGTGTCATGCACCTGGCAAATGACTGGAGTGCCAAGGGCAGATTTCCAAGGTAGATCTGGAAAGCTGGCACTGAAACAAGGAGCCCTGTCTTGTCTACCAGTGGCTGTAGCAGCTGGCCCAGCTCCTGGCATACAGTGCATGCTGGGCAGCGGAACTGCTGGTGGACAAAGTGGGAGGTGTTTTGCTAATTCTTGAATGTATATATGCATGCATATGGACATATGTATATATAGATAGATACATAGATAAGGAGCCCTGGTGATGCAATGGTCAAGTGCTTTGCTGTGAAATAAAAGGTCGGTAGTTCGAACCCACCCAGCTCCTCTGCAGGAGAAAGACCTGGCAATCTTCTCTTCTAGAGATTACAGCCTAGGAAACCCTATGGGGCAGTTGTTGTGTGCCGTTGAGTCGATTGAGTCTCATAGTAACCCCATGTGACAGAGGAGAAATGCCCCATAGGGTTTTCTAGGCTATAATATTTATAGTAGCAGATTGCAAGGTCTTTTCTCCCACACAGCTACTGGGTGGGTTTGAACTGCCAACCTTTCAATTAGCAGTCGAGTGCTTAACTGTTACTCCACCAGGGTTTCTCATATATATATATATATATATATATATACACACACACACATACATATATTTATACACAAGTATTTCTTAAATGCCTGGAAATGAAAATAATATGGGGAAAACTATAATTTAATAAATGCAGAAAAAAATATCAACACATGGGATTTGTGAGAAGAAAAAATTAACCCTTCATCAAAAAGTTTGGAGAACACATCCAAACACTTAGTCTACTTTTTTTTCCAAGTGGCTTAACTTTAGTTGCCATTGAGAAAACAAAGCATGTGGAAAAGTGTGACACTGAAGAGAATATTTCTAGGCAATACTTGGAAATTCTTTTACAGAATGACAGAAATTTGCCAACTAATAAGCTCACAATATTTACATATGAAGAGGAAAAAAAAAACATTGCCATCTAGTCCATGGATGTGTGTGTGTGTGTGTGTGTAGAGTTATAAATATATTATAAACTAAATCCAAGGGCTTTTTATGACCTATAAGAATTAATGATATATAAAGATATACTAAAACTCACGTGAATGTATCTTTTGAAGCACTGATTTTTCCTTTAATAAACAACTCAGAGTAACTTCTTACACTGGACCAGATTCATTTGTGTTTTCTTTCTTAGGCTTTAAGCAGAAATAAAAGCTTTAGGAATCTATCTTATTTTTCTACTCTACCCTGGCCCTACCCTCTGGTTGTCTCTGGGCCAGGTTACTTCCGCAGCCAAAGGGGGAACTCAGCACATTCTCTGTAGCAAAAGGTTAAATACTGCAGTTAGGGCCACAGAATCTACTAATTTATCCACTATAAAATGTACATAAAAGTCTTTTGATAAGATATTTAAGTGAAATTCTACCAGTGTGCTAAAAGGAGAAATATGCTGGACAAGTCAAACAATCACCAAGAAGGAAAAGAACAAAAGCGAATGGTAATCCTTGCTTCCTAGATCTCAGGCAGAGAAGTGGACTAAGCATTCAGAATAATACCTGACTAAGGTGCTAACTTGGGGAGGTAGTCAACAGAGCCCTCCTAGTGTGCTGTGCTCACCCCATGGTGGAGTCCCTCTTCTCTGTGATTTTGAGAGCAGACAAGAGCCCTGACAAGAACTTAAAAATCTCTTCAGTACAATCACAGCCTCTGACACATGATCCTGTACTAGAATAGTGCAGTTTGAAACCCACACAGATATTGTGAATTGAACTGTGTTTCCCAAAATGATATGCTAATATCCTAGCCCCAGTACCAGAGCAAGTGACCTTGTTTGCATGTAGGACCTGTCTTTGAAGATATTATCAGTTAACAAGGTCATAATGGAGTAGGGTGGATCCTAATCCCTTCTGAGCCATGTCTTATAAAACGGGAGAGAGACATGGAAACAGAGTCACACAGGGGGAAGGGAGACACCATGCGAAGACATCTAAATGCCAAAGGATACCAAGAAATGACCCAGGCTGCCAGAAGCTAGAAGAGACAAAGAAAGATCCTCTCCAAGTGCAGACAGAGAGAGCACAGCTGTGCCAATGCTCTGAATTTAGACACTCAGCTTACAGAACTATGAGACAATCAATTTCTGTCCTTTGAGACCACCCACTTTATACATTTTGTTATGGCAGCCCTAAAAGGTAATACTCTAGATATTCTTGTTTCCCAGAAAATATTTAGCATTTTCATTCTCTGTGAGACCTTAACTTCTCTATGCCTCACATTCCTCAGCTGTAAATAGGGTTAATAGTAGTATTACCTCATAAGGTTGTTGCAAAAATATAAAGTTTTTAAAAGAATGCTTGGCATATGGAAAGCACAATATGTGTTAGATATCATGACAGTGGTGATGATGATGATACAAAAATGACTATGATGATAGCAGCAATGATAATGATGCCCCTCCCTTATAGGAAAGCATTTTTCAAGCAACCTTCAGTGACATAAAGAGATGAGGTGTTGTTTTTTAATGTTAGGCCATTGTGTAGATTGCATTATTGGCCCAATTCTTCCTATATCCATGCCTTTTCCACGTGACCCACTTTGGCCAATGGAATGGGTGGTTGGAATTGACAGTGTACCAGTTCCAAGTCTAGGCCTTAAGAAGCCTCTTCTACCTCTAACACTACCATTACAAGAACATGAGTTAAGGAGCCTTTTGGCCCAAGGAGAATAAGACATACATGAAACCCACCAGTAGACCTGAAGCATAAGCAGAGTGCCCATGTCTTTACTGTTATATGCCATTGAGGCTCTGTGGTTGTTTGTTGTGTAACAATAGTTAACACAACTATACCCCATATAATCATGAAATTAATAGAAATAAGCAATGAACATAACACATAATAAAACCATCGCTATAAATGCAAAGTTTGTTTAGCTGCAGCTGTCTTGTATATAGGTCAAAAATTCCATATGAAATTACTATTTTTGTAAGCCACAAAGGGCCAAAAATACCAATTCCATATGGTCCAATCTAAATATCGTATGTATGCATTTTGATTACTGTTTTAAAATAATTCATTTACCACCTTTTAGAAGTGTTCCCTAAAATTAAAGAAGGAAGGAATTTTCAAAGTGCCTGGCACGTGGTTGGCACTCAATAAATATTTGCTGGAAAAAAAGTGATTAAACCCTACAAACCAAAAAAAAAAAAAAAAATCAAACAATACCTTGCACTCTCTTGGAAGGAATTCTTTTAAGCTCTTCACACATTATTTCATTTGCTCGTATTTTTGTCACAATTAAAATTACTTATGATTTCTTGCAGTTCCATTTTTATAATGTAACTGATGTGGATAAAGGAAAATGGGCAGATATTTTATGGGCTTTGAGCAAGATACACTCAGTAGCAGGTAAGCTTCCCAAACCCAGGAGTTCTTCTTCCAGAAATGTTACTTCTGGCTACATCAAATTCAGTACAAAATAAATGTATTAAATGAATATTGCAAGGGAAGTGCATCATCTCTTCTGAAACTAGATCAAATAATACACATTAGTATGCTATATTATCAAAACATAGAGTGAATCTAAACATAATTTTTTTCATAAGATGATTCGTATACTCTACAACAAAGAATATACTCAGACAGCTAACAGATGCATAAGGAAAGGCTCCAGATCACTAGCCGTTAGAGAAATGCAAATCGAAACTACAATGAGATACCTTCTCACACTGACATTACTGGCACTAATCAAAAAAAAAAAAAAAAGAAAAGAAAAAACAAGTATTGGTGAGGCTGCTGGGAGATTGGAACTCTTATACCTTGCTGGTGGGAACACAAAATTGTACAAGCATTTTGGAAAACAATATGGTGCTTCCTTAAAAAGCTAGAAATAGAAATGCCATATGATTCAGCAATCCCACTCCTTAGGAATATACCCTAGAGAATTAAGAGCCATCACATGAATAGACATATGCACACCCATGTTCACTGAAGCATTATTCCCAAAAGATGAAACAATCTAAGTGCCCATCAACAGATGAATGGATAAACAAACTATAGTACACACACACAATGGACTACTATCCATTGCCATGGAGTCGATTCCAACTCATAGTGACTCTATAGGACAGAGTACAACTGCCCCGTAGAATTTCCAAGGAGTGCTTGGTGGATTCAAACTGCTGACCTTTTGGTTAGCAGCCATAGCTCTTAACCACTATGTCACCAAGGTTTCCAATGGAATATTACACAACGATGAAGAATGATAATTAACCTTTGAAACGTCTTGCAACGTGGATGAATCTGGAGGGCATTATGCTGAGTGAAATAAGTCAATCACAAAAAGACAAACACTCTATGAGACCAGTATAATAAAAACACATGAAAATGCTCCCACACAGAAAGAAGCAATCTTTGACCGTTATGAGGGAGGGGAAGGGTGCAGAAAGAAACAATCTGTGATGGTTACCAGTGAAGGGAAGGGCGGAGAGGGAGGAACACTAACTAGACAATAGATAATTAGTAGCTTTAGTGAAGGGTAAGACAGCACAAAATACTGGGGAAGTCACCCCAACTTGACCAGGACAAAGTCAGAGGAACTTCACAACCAAAAAACCAAATCCATTGCCCTGGAGTCAATTCTGGCTCATAATGACCCTATAGGAAGAGTAGAACTGCCCCATAGGGTTTCCAAGGAACCCTATGGTTAGCAGCCAAACTCCTAACCACTACACCACCAGGGCTTCCAGAAACTTCATAGACACATCCGAACTTTCTTAGGGACAAAGTTACTGGGCTGAGGGCTAGGGCCCATGGTCTCAGGAGACATCTAGCTCAGTTGGCATGATACAGTTTATGAAGAAAATATTATATATCCTACTTTGGTAAGTAGTTTCTGGGGTGTTAAAAAATTTGTGAGCATCCATCTAAGATACATCTACTGGTCCCACCCTATCTGAAGCATGGAAGAATGAAGAAAATCAAAGACATAAGGGAAAGATTAGTCCAGAGGACTAATGGACCACAAGTACCACACACAGCCTCCACCACACTGGGTCCAGCACAACTAGATGGTGCCTGGCTACCACCACCAGCTGCTCTGAAAGGGCTCACAACAGAGGATCCTGGACAGTGCAGAAGAAAAACATAGAACAAAAACGTAACTCACAACTCTAACTGACAGAGATGGAAGAAACCCTGAGAGTATGGCCCCTGGACACCCTTTTAACTCAGTACTGAAGTCACTCCTGGGATTAACCCTTCAGCCAAAGATTAGACAAGCCTATAAAACAAACAATAATACATGTAGCTCAACCAAGTACGTGAGACGAGAACGTAGGTGGGGACAGGAAAGCTGGACAAATGAAAATGGGGAATCAAAGGTAGAGAAGGGGTGAGTGTTGACACATTGTGGGGTTGGCAACCAATGTCACAAAACGATATGTGTATTAATTGTTTAATGAGAAACTAAGGTGCTCTATAAACCTTCACCTAAAGCACAATAAAAAAGCTTTTTCAAAGGATGTATTTGTGCCCTGTGGGTAGTCCCAAAATCAAAACTCTGGATCAATGGTGGACAACAACTCAGTAAAAATGCAGATTTCTGTTACTGTCTTACCAAGGCTTCAAACCAGTTCATTCCAGTTCACCTGCTGAGAATTTGCATTTCTAACAAGTTCCCAGGCAAATGCTAATACTGGTAGTTAGGGACCAATTGTGAGAACACTAGTATAGCAGTGGCTGTCCACATTTTTTATACACAAGAATCACCTGGGGGTGTGGTTAAAATGCAGACTCTGATTCAGTATATCTGAGGTGGAAATGCAAAATTTCAGCAGAGGTTCTAACCAGCATGAACTAGTTTAAAGCCCTGGTCTTTATATTACTCAGATCAAATCTATGCCTAATAGATGTACTAGAGAAAAGGAACTTGTTCCACTTTCCTAAACCATTTGTACTGCACTTTCATCACATGGTTTCCTTGTTAACACACATGTCTGTGTGTTTATTGAATCTTAACATTCCATCATATTGTTTAGCTTAAATGGTCTCAGGGTGAAATTAGTTGCTTACAAACATAGGCTGACTCCGCCATTTTCAGTTGCCATGAAAAGGTTTACTATTGTGAAGTGAGCAACTGTTGTCATGATGGTTTCTCTCAATGAGTACAAAATGAACCTATTTTAGTAAGCATCGCTATTACCAAAATTGTACCAGTTTGAATTAGATGCATTTCTCCTTTGTTAAAGAAAAAGAACTGAAAAACATTCACTCCCATGCCCACATTTCATTTGTAAAAGAACAATGCCTATCCTCAAAATAGCAATGATGTACTTTCCACCTCATAATCGGCCACATTTCTTTCTCTCATGAAACCTAAAAAACAAATCGGTTCAAAACTGCGCTCAAGTCAGACAGACTTAAAAACTGGGAAGACACACAGCACACAAACACATACATGACGTTCATTTAAAGAAAAAAATGTTGTCTTTGAGTTGATTACAACTCATGGTGACCTCATGTGTGTCAAAGTAGAACTGTGCTCCATAAGGTTTTCAATGGCTGATATTTCAGAAGTAGATCTCTAGACCTTTCTTCTGAGGTGCCTCTGAGTGGACTCAAACCATCAAACTTTTGGTCAGCAGTTGTGATGTTTAATTTTATGTATCAACTTTGCTAAGCCATGGTTCCCAGTGGTTTTCCAAACACTAGACTAGTTGCTGTTCTATAATGTAGTGTAATGTAATCATCTTCCATAATGTAATCAATCAATCATTTGAAAGGGGAGTCCCCAAAGGTGTGATATTTTGATGAAACTCTCTCTCTTCTCTCTCAACTCTGTACTCTTCCCCTTGCCTGACCTATAGATCTTGGGAAGCAAGCCTGAAGATGTCTCCGACCTATGGATTTTGGACTTGCCAGCCTCCCACAATCCCATAAGCCAGCAGAAATCTACATCCTGTCATCTAACCTATGGATTTTGGACTTGCCAGTACCCACAATGATGTGATCCAATATCATCCAAGCTCTCTCTCTAACCATTTGCACCACTCAGGGATTCCATGAGGCTCAAGGGAAGAGATCATAAAACTCAGACCAGTTTTTATTCCTATGGCCTAGATGGCTGGGTACCATATTTTTATGCAAATAATGCAGGTCTTCTGTTTGTTTCCCAACTGCTCCCTCCCCTTGCGAGATATTTTCATAAGCCCAATGATGTCAATTTTTTTACATGTTGCTGTAAAAAAAATTAGCACACTACACTTACAAAAATATTGTGGGGTGGAGGGAGCACTTGGCAAACGAACATAGAAGGTGTGAGTTATTTGCATAAAAATAAGGTAATCTTCACCTGTGCTCAGCTACTTCCTGGAAAATAAGTGGAAAGAGCAGCAGATTAGAAGATAACTTTGAGATAAGTAAGGTGTGGCTTGTCCTAAATCAAGACAGTTAGCAGCTCCCCCCCTTTGCACCCTGTCCCTCACCTCAGAAGTCAAGGGACCTTCACCAACTTGGTTACAATGCTATGATGATAGGGTGAACTATTGTAATATAATTCCATGAAGCCAACACAATTATGTCAGTCCTGCAGCCAACAATCATGTGGAAGCAAAATGTAGTAGGTAAGCAAACAGATAGGAAAGCTACATTTCTATTCCAACTAAACAATTGAGAGGTATCATTTAATTTCTTGCTGTACCAGTTTAAAAATTTTTACAAACCTGGTCTTATTTGATCTTTACTACAATTCTAAATAAAAATTTGTGTGGGTGGTTGGTGCAATCTATAAATAAAGAAAATGAGGGGCAAACGTCAAATATTTTCCAAGATCAACTTTTTAACCTTCAATGCAGTGTTTTTCTACTCTGCCAGCATTTCCTCAAGTGGATTCTGTAGAAAAATAATCATGTGAGATTCTCTATGAAAAGGGTATTTTATATCATACGACAAATATTCACATTGCAGAGCCTTGGGAAGTCCTAAAATAAAGAAATCTCCTTAAATTGTCTAACTCAGAAGTTCCTTAACTTGCTGTGCGCAAAGCCCATTTATTGCTCAAAACCTATGAACATCCTCTGTAACTACTACTTGACTTATTTTTAGACTGTGGAAAAGGGCAAAGGACTATATTTTATTGAATTGTGTATTTGGGTGACAAATTCAAGACTCGAGTTGCAATACTGGAGGATTCTACTGGGAAAATAATAAATGACAAAGGGAAGCATGAAAAGATGAAAGGAATAAACAGAATCACTAAACCAAAAAGAATTGGTCAGCCTTCAACTGTTTCAGAAGGTGGCATGTGATCAGGAATCAATGGTACCAAAGGGAGAAGTCCAAGCTGCACTGAAAAAAAAAAAAAGCACTGAAAGCATTGGCAAAAAACAAGGCTCCAGAAATTGATGGAATACCAATTGAGATATTTCAACAAATGAATGCAGCACTGGAGGTGTTCACTCCTCTATACCAAGGAATTTGGAAGACAGCTACCTAGCCAACTACTGGAAGAGACCCATATTTATGCCTATTCCCAAGAAAGGTTATCCAACCAAACGCAGAAATTATCAAACAATATCATTAATATTGTATGCAAGTAAAATTTTGCTGAAGATCATTCAAAAGCAGCTGCAGTAGTGTATCGACAGGGAACTGCCAGAAATTCAGGCCAGTTTCAGAAGAGGACGTGGAACCAGGGATATCATTGCTGATGTCAGATGGATCCTGGCTGAAAGCAGAGAATACCAGAAGGATGTTTACCTGTGCTTTATTGACTATGCAAAGGCATTTGACTGTGTGGATCAGAACAAATTATGGATAACATTGTGAAGAATGGGAATTCCAGAACAGTTAATTGTGCTCATGAGGAACTTGTCCATAGACCAAGACTCAGTCATTCAAACAGAACAAGCGGAGAGATACTGAGTGGTTTAAAGTCAGGAAAGGTGTGCATCAGGATTGTGTCTTTTCACCATGCCTATTCAATCTGTATGCTGAGCAAATAATTCAAGAAGCTGGACTACATGAAGAAGAACAGGGCATCAGGATTGGAAAAAGACTCATTAACAACCTATGATATGCAGATGACACAAACTTTCTTGCTGAAAGTGAAGAGGTCTTGAAGCACTTACTGATGAAGATCAAAGACCACAGCCTTCAGTATGGATTGCACCTCAACATAAAGAAAACAAAAATCCTCACAACTGGACCAATAAGCAACATCATGATAAACAGAGAAAAGATTGAAGTTGTCAAGTTATCATTCTACTTGGATCCACAATCAATACCCATGGAAGCAGCAGTCAAGAAATCAAAAGATGCACTGCATTGGGCCAATCTGCAGCAAAAGACCACTTTTAAAGTGTTGAAAAGTAAAGATGTCACCTTGAAGAGTAAGGTGTGCCTGATTCAAGCCATGGTGTTTTCAATCACCTCATATGCTTATGAAAGCTGAATGATGAATAAGGAAGACCGAAGAATTGACACCTTTGAATTGTGGCGTTGGCGAAGAATATTGAATATACCATGTACTGCCAAAAGAACGAACAAATCTGTCTGGAAGAAGTACCAGAATGCTCCTTAGAACCAAGGATGGCGAAACTTTGTCTCACATATTTTGGACATATTTTCAGGAGGGATCTGTCCCTGGAGAAGGACATCATTCTTGGTAGAGAGGAGGGTCAGCAAAAAAGAGGAAGACCCTCAATGAGATGGATTGACACGGTAGTGGCAACAATGGGCTCGAGCATAGCAATGATTGTGAGGATGATGCAGGACCAGGCAGCGTTTTGTTCTGTTGTACATTGGGTATCTATGAGTCAGGATCAACTCAACGGCACCTAACAACAACATTTGAGTGACAAGTAAAAAGTATACAAGTGTCATACATTCAACAAATATTTATTGAATGCCTCTATTCAGGGCTATAAGCAGTGAGCAGCGTGAAATTCCTGCCCTTATAGAGGTAACATTCTAATGATGAAGACAGAAAACAAATAAATGTAAAATATAATTTATCTCCACTTGCAAGAGGAAATTGAGACTCAGAGAGACTTGCCCCAAATGTAGTGTCTTGTCCATGAGCACAATAGGGAATCCCGGAAAACCCATTCCCACTAACATAGAACCATATGTCCTTCAAGAGCTCAAAACACCATCTCCAAATTGTATGTTTCTAAATATCATCAGATTCTCTTTCCTGGCTTTTACTTGTTGAAATATATGAACTCTTGGCAGAGTGAATACACTGGATTTGGAATCAGGGAACCAAGCCTTAAGTTTCTGTTTTGCTTCTTGTTTTGTCCTGAACACGTTAACTTATATACCTGCGTCTCAGTTTCCTCATCTTCAAAATAATACCTACCCCACAGGATTATTATGAAGAGTAAATGTTGATCAAGAAAAGTGATTGGCGTTTTTTTCTGGCTCGAACTCAGAATTGCCTCACTTCAATTTGCAATTTTTGTTTTTAGTAGTCTGTCCCTGCCTAAACCCTGGTGACATAGCGGCTAAGTGCTACAGCTGCTAACCAAAAGGTCGGCAGTTCAAATCCCCAGGCTCTCCTTGGAAACTCTATGGGGCAGTTCTACTCTGTCCTGTAGGGTCGCTATGAGTAGGAATCGACTTGACTGCAACGGGCATATACAGGTACCTGCCTAAAGTATCTACCCAGAAGTTCCGGGCTTGCAACCACATTTGATTTTAAGGCAGAAAGTTGTTAATTTTTATGTTCAGTGAAATGTATACTGAAATACCAGCTACCTCTATATTTCCATCTCTCTTCCCACCATACACACATGTTGATAGATAACTTCGGTTAACACCCATTTCTCTTGAAAGGATTCCTGATGGGGATGACAGAAAGCTGGGGTTGTCTGAACACGTATATATACCTAATACCATCTGATGTTCCCAACTGCTGGTGCTCCCAAACACAGCATCCATAAGCCACTCCCGGCCTCCCAGCAGCCTCTCAGTACCCTCTCACTGGTGGCTCCTCTTACTAACAGCAGGTCTTTGTGTGGCTCCTAGAGGCGCTTCCTTCCGTATCCGTTGATACCAATAAATGCTACCTTGGTGGTGGTGGCACAGTGGCTAAATAATATGGCTTTTAATCCAAAGGTCAGCAGTTCAAATCTACCAGCTGCTCCCTGGAAACCCTATGGAGCAGTTGTACCCTGCCCCATAGGGTCCCAGTGAGGTGGAATTGACTCAGAAACAACGGGTTTGGTGGTGGCAGCTCCTGTGCGTGTGCTTATCCGGACCTCCTCTGAATCTGCCCGTTTGTAAATTTGGTTGGATGTCTTCTTTTTATTGACTTGTACAAGTTCTTTATTTGCTCTGGATACAAGTCCTGTATCTGATACATGATTTGCAAATATTTTTTCCTAGGACATGACTTGTCTTTTCCAATTTCTTAATAGTCTTTTGAAGCACAAGAGGTTTTCATTTTAATGAGTCCACTTAATCAATTTCTTTCTTCTGTGGTTTAGCTTTTGTTTTTATGTCTAAGACCTCTTTGTTTAATCTGAATTCATAAGATTTTTCATCTTTGTTTTCTCTATAAAAATCTTATAGTTTTAACTTTAATATTTAGGTCTATGATTTACATTGAATTAATTTTTGTCTAAGTTGTGAGGTAAATGTCTAAAATCCTTTGATTGCTTGTTTGTTTTTTGTTTGTTGTTTATGGATATCCAATTTTCATAGCACACTTTGTTAAAAAGATCATCATTTCCCTGCTTAAATACTTACTACCTTTTTTCAAAAATAAATTCACTGTCAACGTAAGAGTTTATTTCTGAACTCTCAATTCTGTTTCACTGATCAATATGCCTATCGTTATGACATACCAAATTGTTTTGATTACTGCAGCTTTTATTATAAGTTTTGAAATTGGGTTGAATAAGTCCTCCAACTTCATTTTTTCTTTTAAAAAGTCATTTTGACTATTCTAGGCCTTTTGCTTGTCCAAATAAATGGTTAAAACTGCTTACTAAGTATTATAAAAAACACTTTTTGCAATTTCAATAGGGATTGCATTCAACACAGAGATCATTTGGGGAAATACCCCCATCTTAATACTTAACGAGTTTTCCAATTCAGAAATATGCAGTGTCTCTTCATTTATCTAGACCTTTAATTTCTCCCAGCAATGACTTATGTTTTTCAGTATATAAATCTTGTAATTTTACTGAATGTATTCCTATTTTATTCTTTTGGATGTTATTGTAAACATGACACTTTCTTAATTTCATTTGCAGATTTTTATTGTTGTTGCTAGTATATAGAAATAAAATTGATTTTGTGTATTGACCCTGAGCATGGGGTTTAAAAAAAATTAACTTTACTCAAAGAATTTGGTCTTTGCCCTTGGTTCCTGAGAAATAACCTATAAAGCCTTGGAATTTCCCCAGTGATGGAAGTGTCTTTGATGAGGCCTTCAGACCACATCTAAGAGTGTGTCAGATGTTGCGGGGGAAGGATTTAAGTAATTATTTGTCAACATTTACCATAAAGTTCTCTACTTGGGAGACTCCTAAATACGCCTCTCTGTATTTCACTTGTTGTAATAGTCCCAGGACTGATGATTTAGCCTGAGGAAAAATACCTGGTAAAAAGCAGTGTCTTCAGGCTTAATCTCTGGCTTCCGGCTGAAACCCTAAATCTCTGCAGATTCTCTTGTTTCAACTGCTTGGGAAATGAGCAGTTAGCAGTGTGAAGTCTTGCTGTTTTTTGACATTTGTTCCAAAAGCAGAAACAGCTTTAATGATTTTGCTGGGATTGTAGGTGATCCTCTCTCTTTAACCAACTGATCCTTGAAGGTGAGGGCTAAACATGGGGAATGGGAAATCTTTCTAGTAGTTACTTTTGTATAGCACAATAGCTATTACTTTCAGAGCACTTACTTGTGCCCGGCACTGTTCTTCATATATTAGCTCCGTAAGCACTGTTCAGAGCTTCTGATTCAGAGGTGCTGACATTAGGCCACTAAGGCTTAAGTCATTCCTTGTTAGAATTTTTTTTTCCCTTCAGCAAGTATCTCAAGCCAAGTATTTCAACGAATATAGAGGCTAAATTAAACTCCACAAAGCATATCAGCGGTCAGCCTGGTGATTATTAAAGATCGTTGATAGCTAGTTAAGAGACCCAAGCTGGAAAACAGACCCTGCTTTTATCACTAAATTGCATGATGCTTAAGTGGTCACCCTGAGTCAGATCCAATCTGCCATAATGAAGCTGTACTCAAACATGCTCTTTCTGTTGAGAGAAGTCATTTCTCATTTACTCTGCTCTCTGGAAAAGGAGAGGGCACAGGGGAAATTTTGTATCAGGAAATAAAAAAATGCTTTCAATTTTCCTCAAGATTGAAGGTAGTTATTTAACCAACCCATGGCTAACATACAAATGCCATAGATGCTCAGCCTGGATTATGGGGCATGTGAGTGGCCTCAAATGCTGTGAAAGTTCAGTGCCCCCTGGTGGAGTATGCTGAGAGGCACCCTCCTTCTCCACGCGTCCCCTAAAAAATGTTGACGATCTAATAATATGCATGTTAGATACTCATTTCTCCCATCTTCACCTTGTCTTGCACTTTTTTCCTTCATCAAAATTTTTTATCTTTTTGTGTTTATGCTTATTTTATCTTTTTGTAAAGAATAAAGTTAATTTTTATGCATTAATTTATTAATGTATCATTAACAAGCAAGGCTGATGGTGAGCCAATGCACTGACCTAGAGTGTTTATGGACACTGTCCATTCTCTCTGTTTCAACTGGTCAGTGCCTGGGATCATGTTGTTGTTATGAGATGCCGTCTAGTCAATTCCGACTCATAGCAACCCAATGTGACAGAGTAGAACTGCTCCATAGGATTTCCTAAACTGTAATCTTCGTGGATGTAGATTACCAGGTCTTTCTCCTGCACAGCCACTAACTACTAGGTGGGTTCAAACCACCAACCTTCAGTTAACAGCCAAGCAGTTAACAATTGTGTCACCAGGGCTCCTTCCCGGGGTCATATTAGTAGTAAATATTGCTTATATTTTCCGTAAATATAAAGTTCACGGGCATGCACAGGCATCCAACCTATGTTTTTGTTACTCTTTGCTCCTTTAGGTTCTCAAAGACTAGAGAATGCAAAAAAATCACTCTAAAACTGAAAATACGTATCCCATCTACATTCAAACAAATGCATCATTTTTTTAATGACCAGTAACTAACAGCTGTGATTTTAGGTACTCAACAAAGGAATGAAGTCCATTAAGTGATGGGTGTCATCTACAAAACCTCAATAGTCACTTAAAACCAGAGTTGCTCAAAAGATGAAGATTGTGCATCTCTGAGTATAAGCACACTTCATGATCCCCTTAGGCCCAGTCCATCCAGGACTTGTACGTGTGATTTGCCCAAGCCTTTTAAGAAGGAATATTCTCACTTGATTGTTGTCTTCGTTATCTAGTGCTGCTATAACAGAAATACCACAAGTTAGTGGCTTTAACAAAGAGAAATTTATACTCTCAGAATCTAGTAAACCAGAAGTCTGAATTCAGGGTGCCAGCTCCAGGGGAAGGCTTTCTTTCTCTCTGATGGTTCTGGGGAAAGATCTTTATAATCAATCTTCCGCTGGTCAGGGAGCTTCTTGGCGTAGGGATTACAGGTCCAAAGGATGTGCTCTTCTCCTGGCTCTCATTTCTTGGGAGTATGAGGTCCCCTTGTCTCTCTGCTCACTTCACTCTTTTATATCTCAAAAGAGATTGGCTTAAGACACAACCTAATCTTGTAGATTGAGCCTTGCCTCATGAACACAACTGTGGCTATACCCATCTCATTAACATCATAGAGACAGGGTTTACAACTCATAGGAAAATCACATCAAATGAGAAGACGGTGAACAATCACACAGTACTGGAAATCATAGGTTTGCCAAGCTGACACACGTTTTGGGGGACACAATTCAATCCATAACAATTATACTTACAGAATTATAATAAAATATCAGTCAGAGTTGATTTGTGGAAGACAGACACCACTTTCAGAAGAAAGGAGTTAAAAAAAGAGATTGTCTCCTCACAAACTCATTGGAGGAATTAGAGGAACCAGCTGTAGGCTAGGTTTTAAGGAATGACTCCTATAAAAATACTTCAGAGCCGACCTGCCAAGGGGACTGCTTTCTTTGCCATAATCAGGAAATAGGGGAATGAGGAAGCCGCTGCTAGAAATGTTGACTCCAGGAACACACTGCCTTAGCTATGCTCCAAGTCCTACCTTTCAGCTCTTACAAAGCTAATGACTGGGCAAGAATTCCACTGTGGAAAAACCCAGTGCTTCCATGACTCTGTTTTCCAGAATAAACAAGAGAACCAGAAAAAGTTGAAATATAGTCTCCAGTTTCATGAAAATGCAGTTGATTGGACAAATCTAATTGAATCTGGACCCTTAGATCAAGGGAGTCTAGGAAATAAAATGTTTACCAACGGGGTATATTTTTCCCAGGCAGGAAGGCCTATAAGAAGAGTATTTTTCAAATTCTACATTGAAAATTACTTGCAGGTCATAAAATCAATTTAGTTAATGGGGCATGAAATCAACTGATTTTTAATGAAATGGAATAAGATAGAATATATCATTGTATCCTATGTAATAAAGGAGAATAGTTTTTGTATAAACAATTTTAAAGTATGTGTGTGTGCATGTATGTGTACTGAGTTATGATGCAAAGTGATCATATGGACCATATGGAGTCCTGGTGGTGAAGTGGTTAAAAGAGTTCAGCTGCTAACCAAAAGGTTGGCAGTTCGAATCCACCAGCAGCTCCTTGGAAACACCCTGGGCCAGTTCTACTCTGTCCTATATAGTCGCTATGAGTCAGAATTGACTCTATGGCAATGGGTGTAGTTTTAATTTTTTTATGGACCATATGAACCAAAAAAAAAAAAAAAAAAAGTTTGATATCTGCACTAGAAAGAGGAAGGTAAAGTGAATTTTGAACACCAATCTGCCAATATCTAACAACAGTCCTATGAAGATGAACTTCTATCTAAACTAACTGTATTTTTTTATGGCTGCTGTAACAGATCACCACAAATACAGTAGCTTAAAACAATACAAATTTTTTATGTTGCAGCTTTGTAGCTTAGAAGTCCAAAATGGGTCTCAAGATGTTGGGCTAAGTCAAGATGTTGGCAAGGCTAGGTTCCTTTCTGCATCCCCTTTCTCTAGTGAATAATCTGTTTCCTTGTCCTTTCCAGTTTATAGAGGTCACCCAAATTCCTTGCTTCATGGCCCCTTCCTCTATTTTCAAATCCAGCCATGTTGAGTCAAATTTTTCTCACACTGCCATCTCTCTGGTTCTTTTCTGTCTCCATCTTTTAAGGATCCTTGTGGTTACATTGGGCCTACCAGTATAATCCAGAATAATCTCCCTGTTTTAAGGTCATCTGATTAGCAACCTTAATTCCATCGTTAACCTTTACTCTCCCTTGCCATGTGTGATGGTTAAGGTTGTGTATCATCTTGGCTGGGCCAGGATTCTCAGTGTTTTGGCAGTCATATAATGTTGTGATCACTTCCCTTTTGAGATTCGATATGTAATCATCCCCATGATGGGATCTGCTGTGAGTAGCCAATCAGTTGAAAGGGAGTTTCCTTGGGCCTGTGGCCTGCATCGAATATAAGTGGACATTCTGGCAAGGCTTGGGGGCTTTTTGCTCATGCTGGATCCTGCAGTTGTCTCCTGTTCGTCTAATCTCTGGGTCTTGGAACTTGAGCCAAGAGCTTACCTGCTGATCTCGGGATTCATTAATCTTTGCAGGCTGTGAGTGAAAGCTCTGCTCTCTGACCTGCCAGTCTTGGGTTTGCCAGCCCCTGCAGCTATGTGAATCGGAGAAGCCTCTACCTTGACCAAAAGACTTGGAGCTTTCCAGCCTCTACAACTGTGTGAGCCATTTCTTTGATATAAATCTTTACCTATATATTTATACGCTTTACTGATTTTGTTTCTCTAGAGAACCTAGCCTAAGACACCATGTAAACTAACATACTTAGAGGTTCCAGGAATCAGGACATAGACATCTTTGGCGTACATTATTCTGCCTACCACACTAGTCAAATCAAATTAAGGAGCAGGGGAATGTCTGTGTGTGCTACAGGGAAGAAAGGCGGAACTGATCTCCCTCCAATGCAGAGCTCTCTCCTTCCTGCTACTGCTGGAAACAGGTTATATGAGGAAAATGCATGATTTTCCTACAAGGAAATGAAGAAAATATATATATTTCCCTGAATCTCCTGTTTTGTAGGATACTATCTTTTGGCTCCCTACTATGAATAATACTGAAAATAGCTAGTTATCTTTTGTATCTCCTTCCTTACTTCTTCCCTTGCATCAGATATGAAATAATACCATTTTACTCCAATTTAATACCTATAAGTGGATCAGCACATTTATACTACATTTTACATGTCTAACCCATTCTTCTCCCACCATTTTTTAGAGTCGTACTGTATCCACATTTTTTTACTGTATCCACATTGCTAGAGCATTAACATCATATGCTATGTTGCCTCCCTTATCTCCATCATTTAGTCTTGGTTTTACAAGTAAATGTAAAGTCAAAGCTCACAGGTAAATGTATAGTCAACGCTCTCCAGTGCCTTTAGTTGTCTGAAGGTTCCTCAGGAAGGAATGTTGAAAACAACATTCCCTGAGTTCCTACGTGTATATAAGAGTATGGTCTTCATGCTTAATAGTCAGTTTGGTAGAATATAAAATTTTTCTCTTACA
Source organism: Elephas maximus indicus (assembly GCF_024166365.1). Classification (NCBI taxonomy): domain Eukaryota; kingdom Metazoa; phylum Chordata; class Mammalia; order Proboscidea; family Elephantidae; genus Elephas; species Elephas maximus. Next base: position 50,457,632 of record NC_064828.1, on the reverse strand, counting down.
TTTCTTTCCTTGAGTATAGTAGATATGTTACTATTCTGGCATACAAGCATTGCTATAAAAAAATGTTTTCACTATGGTATTTTTTTTTTTATAAGTGACCTGAATGTTTGCCTTAAAATTCAAAAAATGTGTCTTTTTCTTATTAGTACAGTAGTTTTATTAGGATATATTTTGGTGTTAGCTATTCTGGTACAATTTTCCCAAGAACATGGTATATTTTCAAGATTTCTTCTTTTTCCTGGAAACTATTCTTGAACCATTGTTTTCGGGGGTTTTTTTTTTTTTTTCCTTTGCTTTTTGTTTGGTCATATTGCTTGTTTTTAGAAACCCTGGTAGCTTAGTGGTTAAGTGCTACAACTGCTAACCAAAAGGTCAGTAGTTCAGATCCACCAGGTGCTCTTTGGAAACTCTATGAAGCAGTTTTACTCTGTCCTATAGGGTCTCTATGAGTCGAAATCGACTTGAAGGCAATGGGCTTGGTTTTTTTCTTTTTTTTTGGTATTTTGGGGAACTCACATTATATGTATATTGCTTGTTTTTGCCTACCTTAGATATGTATGGAAACCCTAGTGGGTAGTGGTTAAGAACTATGGCTGCTACCCAAAATGTCGGCAGTTCGAATCCACCAGGTGCTCCCTGGAAACTCTATGGGGCAGTTCCACTCTGTCCTATAGGGTCGCTGTGAGTCGGGATCAACTCCAGCACAGTGGGTTTTTTTTTTTTTTTAAGATATGTATAAGGAGCCCCGGTGATGCAGTGGTTAAAGAGTTCGACTGTGAGCCAAAAAGTCGGTGGTTCAAAACCACCCGTGGCTCCACAGGAGAAAGATGTGGCAGCCTGCTTCTGTAAAGACTTACAGCCTTGGAAACCCTATGGGGTCACTTATGAGTCAGAGTTGAAGGCAGTGGGTTTGGTTTGGTTTGATTTTTAGATATGTATAAATTTCTCTAAAGCCTTTTTTTTAAACATTATTTAATATTTCATTTTCCTTCTTTTCATCCTCTATTTGTCTTATGGTATTATCCATGCAATTATCTGCTCTTCCTTCTAATGTAGTCTTTATTTCTGAAACGATTTTTTTCTTTTTTTGCTATTTTTTAAAAAATTTATTCAGTTCTCTTTTTCACATTCCTTTTGTCCAATCATTTTATTTCTTAGTTTTCCAAACTCCAATTTATGCTCTTTTTTCTTCATTTTTTTCTTATAGATTTTTTTGAAATATTGGTTAATGGTTTTTACCTGATTATCCTGAAAAATGTTGTTATGCTTAGTATTTTCTTGTTCTTACAATAAATCTGTATGGAATGTGACTGAAGTTGTTTGCCGTCACTCATATTTAAGTAAGGTGGGCTTGCCTGTACTTTTAATAGATAACCCTGTGTGCTAGGTCAGTGAAAGGGGCCAGGGATACTTTCATAATATTACGACTTCAGGGCTTGTTTTTTTGCTGCTGTCAAGAAATATTAGTAAATATGGCCTTATACTTGCTCATTCTTTGTCCCTTTCCCTCCACTATTGTCTGGACTTTCCTTTGACCATAAAATTGCCGTCTTGCTCAGTTTGGATTCTATTCCCAATAGTTTGTTCTCAGTGAAGGTCTATTCCATAAAAGGCACTTTGGTCCATTAATTTGAGAGTTCATAGGGTCCAGACTTCCCATCATCATTCAACCTCCCCACAGTCCCTTCACATTTACTGGAATATTGGTGTTTAGCAAAGCCCACTCCCAGTGTTTCCTACTATTCTCAGAGAAGCCTGTTGAGTTTTCCATGCTGAAGGGGAGCATGTTGTCAATTTCTAAACTCTCTGGTTCTTCCTTTAACCTTTTTCACTTTCTCCCACATAGTTGCTTATTTAGCATAGTTCTTGTTACTGTTATTGGTTTCACTCCACCTACTTGTATTTTTTAAAAAGGTGTCCCGGTGGTACAATGGTTAAGCACTCAGCTGCTTACTGAAAATTCAGCAGTTCAAACTTACCAGCCCTTCCACAGTAGAAGAGACCTGGAAATCTGCTCCCATAAGGATCACAGCCTAGGAAACCTTAGGAGAAAGTTCTACTCGGTCATATAGGGTCACTATAAGCTGGAATAGACTCAATGGCAAGCAACAACAACACTTGTATTTTAGGGTCCGTAGGGTATCTAATCCTCTCATTTTTGTAGATTTTTCCAAGTTTTTTGTTGTTGGTGGTGATGGTGGTGTTTTTCTATCTACTTTCTTGCCAGTTTTTGAGGGAGATTCACAGAAATTTAAAAACTATGTTATTGCCATCTTGCCTTCTCTTGCTATTTAACATTTACATGAAGGACTAAAAAAAAATCAAAATTTATTCATGTGGATTTTTTACAAGACCTCAAACTTTGCATATCAAAACATATTCCAGAAAAGGGAGAGTCATTGTTTAAGAAGCATTGAGTTTCAGTTTACCGTGATGAAAAATCTGGCCACAGATATTGGTGATGATTGCATGACATGCTTAATGTCATTGGTGTCACTAAATTGTACACATGAAAAATGTTGAATTGGCAAATGTTGCGTTATGTGTATTTTTACAACCATAAAAAAAGAAAAGTACCACAAAGCTCTGATGTTCCTTCTCTTTGTGAACAGCACCACCATCTACCCAGCTGCCAGGCAGGAATCATTCTCGGCTCTTACTCTTCTCACACAATCCATCACCCAGTCCTGTGATTCCAGCTAGCTCCTCAATCTGTCCATTTCTCCCCAGCCTCATTGCCTTCATCATACTTCCCTTGCCTCTATTGTCTCCTTTCCACCAATTTCTCTACCAATCCAATCATCATACTTCGGCCAGGGGACAAGTGTTCTCAAACAGGATGGATCACATTACTTCCTGAGAAAAAGTCCAAATGTCTTAAGATAAACAGGGTTTATAAGGAGTACATTATCAAGTCACTGTTGATCTCCCAGCAGTGTTTCTCATCACTCCATCCTCCCTCATTTCTCATTCTGACCCAATCACACTGCAGACCCTGGGGTTGGGGCTGGGCGCCCGGTGAATCAGGCTCTCGTGGCTTTAGCGGCCACTAATACAGCACAAGACCATTCATAGCTATATGCCCTCTTGCAAGACTCAGTTCTAATCTTCATTAAATGCCTTTCGATTTGTGCTGCAAAGCCCTCAGCCATGATTCACCAGGCCTAGAAAGTACATTAATATCAAGAAAGAAGCCATAATGAGCTTTTAACAATATAATACCCCAGAAAAACAGAACATATTTCAGTCTCTAAGATATTCGTCTTTTTAAAATGCAGTAATGACAGATAATTTGATCTCCCAGACATTCCAATCACATTTTTCCATAATCTGCTCTCTCATGCTCTGTATTGGCCTCACTCTCTCTTCAGACATTAGTGGAAAAAAAAATAATAATAACAATTAAAACTCTGTCCCTTGAAGCTGGCTGAATGGACAGGGAAATAGAGGGTGGAGAGGGGTGTGCTGTCTCATTAGGGGGAGAGCAACTAGGAGTATATAGCAAGGTGTATATAAATTTTTATATGAGATACTGATTTGATTTGTAAACTTTCACTTAAAACACAAATTTTTTTAAAAAAAACCCTGTCCCTTCTGCTCGGCTCCTCATTACTTTGGCTCAGAGGTTTCTTTTGCAACTGTGTCTTATTTCCTTAGGTTTTGCATTTTTCCTCTTTCATCACCTTTTCATTATTCTCAAAGTTTTCCCTGTAGTGCCGACGCCTCAAGGTTAATGGGCCTCACTGATAACAGCAAGAGAATTGTGCTTCTTGGCCTTCCTTGTCTCCTTGATCTCATAGAGATGTTACGCTTTGTTTTTGGAGGATAGGAAACAAAAAAAAAAAAATCTGGCCGTTAAATTAAGGAACTGCTTAAAGAAGCCCCTAAACTCAATAGTGAACAATGGATTTACCTATAGTTCCTTTTTCAGACAATACTCATGGAAATGGACAGTTTAAATTCAAATCTTTCACTCATCCATCTCTAATTCCCCATTCTCAGAGATTTTATCCAATGCAAAACTTCAGCTCTAAAGTCCAACCTGCCATTCCCAACTATCTATCATCAGGACTCATATTTCACCTAAGACCATATATTCCCAAATGTAGTTCAGATTTTTGTCTATGAAGTTCCTGCCATTTCCGTAAGTACAATATTTCCTTCCCCATCTAAGTCCTCTATTTTTGGTTCATAATATTACCATTCTCCCAGATATTACCGTTCTCCCAGATACTCAGGCTAAAGTCATTCTGCCAAGCACCTGATATGTGCCTCTTTTCATGTGTTGGGAACAGTGTGTATAATCCTTACCCCCAACACATTCTCAATCCAGTGAAGGAGAGTGAAAAATTAACCAAAGAGCCGGGTGCAAAAGTAGAGCAATGTGATCACAGTTAACTTTCCCCTTGCCTTATCCCTGATAGTCAACTTTTCACCTAGTACTGTTGTATTTTAATCCAATGTTTGTAGATTCATTAATGACATCACTTCTTCCCAACTTGAAATCTTGAAGTTGTGTCTCCCATGTTCTCCAGCATTAAATGAACCCTGAGTACAATCAGTCCCTTCTTTGGTTTTGTCTCACAAATCCATCCTGCCAGGTTATCACCTCCTGTCTTTGGGTATTCTAGCATCCTCCTCTCATCACTTCCACTTGTTTCAATCCATCTAGGACATCAGACTGAATTTCCTACAGTGCCACATTCCCAAAGCCATTCCTTTACTCAAGAACGTACTGTGGCCTCAATTTATCCACAGTGGGGAGTCTTCAGGGAGTCTCCAATCAAGGCCCACTTCACCTCACCAAGCTCGTCTTTGACTAATCCCCAAAACTCCACTCAAGAGTGACAGCCAAGGCTAATTTCCAAACCTGTGCCTTTAGTCAACACCCCCACCACTGCCAGCACTTCTTAATCTACTCAATTTCTGTCTGTTTTTTAAGGACAAGCTCAATTTCTACTTCTTTTACTGACTTCTGTGACTAAACCAAATTGCTCCTTCTTTGATATCACATAGAACTACTCCAGATTCCCTGGATCCCCAGAGGCCCTAAGGGTTGGGTTAGAAATGGCTCAGTCTTAAAAAGGCCACCAAAGAGTTCTGAAATTAAAGTATTTGAGACAATATCAGGTTGCCCTGTAGGTTACAAAGAGAAGCAAGCACACTCTGCCCTTCTAAGCCAGCCCTTAGAAAAACTATTATAGTAATAATCTCAGCCTCCCCTTCTCCAGCCTTCTTTGCCCCCTCAGGCTAGGCTTTCATTCCTAGTGCCCTTAAGCACTTTATTTTTCTACTAAAATTTGTTCTTATGACCTTTCATAAGCAGAATATAGTAGATAGAGTGCTAGGCTAAAAGTCTTAAGATCTGTGCTCTGGTGTGAGTTTTGATAGAAGGAGTCAACATCAAGAGAAGTCACTTGACATCTGTACCATATTTTCTTTGTCTGTAAAATGAGGACATGGAGCAAGATGATTCTCTGAGATTCTTTCCAGCTCTAAAAATATTATATACATGACACTACATGCATGATCAATAAACAAGGCCTAAGTTGTTACCTCTTCTGGAAGTAATTTTATTTTAACAGACTTAAAACTTTAAGCAAAAGAAATGGATCTAACTATGACATTATAGCCAACTCTTCTGAAGAAAGAATTTGAGGGAAAAAGGGTGAATTCTGGGCTCAGTAGATAGCTTCTTTCTTATGAGGTCAGTCTGACTTTCCGCAATTATCATCCCATGGTGATAATATGACCAAGTCAAAGCATATGAGTCTAGTCATGTATAAACAAGAATTGAAACAGAGGCATCATTTCAAAGTACCCATTGGCCCAACTAGAACTTGAAGTTGTTTCTGGGTTCAATAAATAGCACTGAGCAAAGGCATTTCTATGATCCATTTCAAAAAACTGTTTGAGGGCTTCCTTCCATGTCATGTGGTTGTAGGGGCTCACTAAGTACTAATCCAGTGACCAGGAGGTCAGAACATTGGGAATAAAAAAAAAAAAAAAACTGAATAGAAATGTCACAGCCACTTTGCTTCCTTCCAACACTGGAAAAGGCTAAGGTAGGAAGGTGTTTGGCCCCTGATTAGCTTCAGGAAAAGCCATAAGCCAAGGACTGAGTAAACACCTCCTGGAAAATGAAAGGCTCAGTGACCCACAGGGAGAATCCAGATTCAACTTCCTTGGCCTGAACGTAAAGGTCAAGGATGTTGAGTATTATAAAAGCTACAGAGGCAGCTACTACCCAGCAAAAGCCATCTTGTTGAATCAGAGCTTCCTTCATCATCCCTTGTGTTACGGAGGTGATATCACATGCATAAGACAAAAGAAATTATGAGATAATATTTCCAATCAAAAAGCACCCAGCGAAGCATGTAATTAAGTGGAAAACTGCAGCACAGGACAGGACATTAGTTTAATGGTCTTATATAAATGTGAAAAGACAACTGGTAATTGACTTAGCACAATAGTAGACAATGTAGAAAAGATACTTCTGGAGGCAGGAAGGCATCGACTACAATCTTAGGGGTGCTGAACCCTGAAGAAAAATGTATAGAATTGATCAGAAGTTATTATTTAAACAGTAAATGTATTAAAAAAAAATTTTTTTCCCAGAGTTCATAAAACTGACTGACCTTATTGCAAAAAACTGAAGTATGGTGTTGGTAAAAAATATTCAATGTACCATGGACTGCCAGAAGAACAAATAAATTTGTCTTGGGAGAAGTACGGCCAGAATGCCGCTTAGAAGCAAGGATGGCAAGACTTCATCTCACGTACTTTGGACATGTTAATCAGGAGGGACTAGTCCCTGTAGAAAGACATCATACATGGCAAAATAGAGGGTTGGCAAAAAAAAAGGAAGACCCTCAATGAGATGGACTGACACTGGGGGCTACAACAATGGGCTCGACCATAACAACAATTATGACGATGGCTCAGGGCTGGGCAGTGTTTCCTTCTGTTGAACACAGGGTTGCTATGAGTCCAAATCGGCTCAGTGGCACCTCACAACAACAATGTTGCAAACAACTAACTTCATCTCTCCTATTTCCAACAAGAAACCATTTTTCACTCTAGAAAATTTTGAAGGAAGTTTCTTTGGACAGTCTTGCACAACAAGATGCAATATAATAAAGGAACACAGGCAATTGGGAAAGACCTTAAACTTAAGACAAGAGCTCATATTCTCTCTCTCTCTTCATAAACTTAACATAAATGCCATTTTGTCCTACAAATTAAATCCCATTAAAACTTCAAAGGACGGCGTAGCATTTTTAGGAATTTCAGGAATTTTATTGTATCTATCTACAATAAAAAGGTCATTGACTAGAGATTGAAAATACTTCATAATATTGAACAGTTTGCTGTAATAAGTGAAGAATTGAAAGGCTTGGCTGCTTTGTACTGTTTCAAACTACAGAGAAGAAAAAGAGATGAGGTGACGTCAAAAGTCAAAGCCATAAAATAATATCATGAAGATAGTACATGGGTGGTACAAATAGTATGCTCCACTGTCGGCCGAAAGGTTGGAGGTCCAAGTCCACCCAGAGATGCCTCGGAAGGAAGGCCTATCAATCTATTTCCAAAAATTCAGTCATTGAAAACCTTATGGAGCACAGTTCTACTCTGACACACGTCAGATCAACTCAGTGGCAACTGGTTTTGGCATCATGAAAAGATCGTGTTACAACCTCTTGTTCCAACGTAGAAAGTAGTACCAAAGTGTTTTTGTTGTTGTTAGGTGCCATTGAGTTGAGTTCCAACTCATACCAACCCTATGTACAACAGAACCAAACACCATCCAGCCCTGCACCATCCGTTGCTATGTTTGAGCCCATTGCAGTCACTGTGTCAATCCACCTTGTTAAGAGTCTTCCTCTTTTTCACTGACCTTCTACTTTACCAAGCATGACGTCATTCTCCAGAGACTGGTCCCTCCTGATAACCTGTCCAAAATATGTAAGAGGAAGTCTTGGCATCTTCCCTTCTAAGAAGCATTCTGGCTGTACTTCTTCCAAGACTACTAAGGTAGTGAGGGCGAATTTTGGAAAATCTGTAATGGCAGAAGAGGATAAGCAAGGATTGGAGCTCTGTAGCATGGGGTTTCCTGCCCTTTCCCTTCCCCTTCCTTGGTTTTCTACCCCCTTTTCTTGTACTCTATGCCAAAATTGGAAACCCTGGTGGCGTAGCGGTTAAGAGCTACAGCCACTAACCAAAAGGTTGGTAGTTCAAATTCACCAGGCACTCCTTGGAAACTCGGTGGGGCAGTTCTACTCTGTCCTATACGGTTGTGATGAGTTGGAATCAACTCAATGGCAATGGGTTTGGATTTTGGTTTTCTCACCAAAATTACCTGGTATTAGTTGTATCAGGATTAAACTCATATAGAATACAGACTGTTATTGAAGAGAATATGGTAGAGTCCATTTATATACCATATGAATCCATTTCGGAGCAAACAAAGGTAGAAAGCTAACCCACCAGGGAACAAATAAGATTGGGTAAGATGGAAAAAATTGCTAAGTTAACTCTTTACCTCTTAATCTCACCACCTCTGCTTCTCCTATATCTTCACAGTAGGATAAATAGAAGTGATATTCTTTCAATAAATGTTTATTTTTTATTACTATGTGTAGATATTACAAAGCAATATGGTCTCCTCTAAAAGAAATCATACTTTAATAAGAAAAAAGAATTTATACTTTAATAATAAAAGTTTCATATAAACTTCTATCTTCTGACTTTCATAACATCACCGTCTTGTTCTGGCCTCACCTTTCTAATCACACCATCTTAGTTTCTTTTATCAGCTTTTTCAAACTTCTTATATTACCAACTACCCTTGACAGACTATCTTCTCCCAAGATTCCAACTACCACCATTTTCACATTTTACTCACGAATCTAGAATACTACCCTGTACCACCCAGTGCCATCTTACTAGACCCTATTTATCAAGTTCTAGTTTCTTATTTCCAATGCATTCTGAACTATCTCTTGAATATCCAAAGGCATCGCCCCCTCAAAAGATATAAAATGGAAATTATTTTTCTTCAGTCCCTGTTCCTGTCTCCTTCCCTACTTTTTTAGCTTGGTTTCCTTAAATAAATATTCCAGGAAAATAGTTTATTTGGAAGATGATCCTAGAAGACATTATTAGGACATTGGAGCAATAAGACCAGGAAAAGAAGACAGCCAATAAGTCCTTAGTTATCAAACAAGTTACCACTATGGGAACCTAGAGCTGAATCCCATCAAAGAACTCTGGGAGTAGAACACAAACCTCAGAGAATCCCACGTAAGGTGCAAAGGCATGGAGTTATTTACATACCAAACCAAGCCTGCTATCAAACAACAGTTGACAGTTGTCACCTAGGACAGTAATTTCCTCGCATGTCTATCTTTTTTGCCTTTGTCAGGAGAGAAAGCCCTCAGGCAACTGGAAGTGCACTTCAGGTGTAAGGTTCAATGTAGATGCTACGGCTGAAGCACCAGCAAGATCTGCTCTACTCTTCATTCTGTATCATGGTCAATGGTACCACAATCTATCAGTGAGCCCATCTAGAAACCTTAGAACCATCCATACTTTCTCACTCTTCTTCACCGCACCACATTTACTCAAATACCAAGTTTATTAATTTTACTCCAATCATGGTGTTAACTTTGCCTGTCTCAATGAGCATTCCATTGCTTTAACTCAGTACTTTAGTACCTGTCATGGATTGAATTGTGCCCCCCCAAAATATCTGTTAACTTGGCTAGGTCATGATTACCTTGCATGGTTGTCTGATTGTCTACCATTTTATCATCTGATGTGATTTCCCTATGTGTTGTAAATCCTATCACTATGATGTAATGAAAGGGATTAGCAGCAGTTATACTGATGAGGTCTACAAGATTAGATAGTGCCTTAAACCAATCTCTTTTGACATATAAAAGAGAGAAGCGAACAGAGAGACATAGGTACCTCATACCACCAAGAGAGCAGCACTGGGAGCAGTGTGTGTCCTTTGGACCTGAGGTTCCTGTGCTGAGATGATCCCAGACCAAGGGAAGACTAATGACAAGGACCTTCCTCCAGAGCTGACATAGAGAGAGAAAGCCTTCCCCTGGATCTGGCACCCTGAACTTGGACTTCTAGCCTGCTGGACTATGAGAGAATAAACTTCTCTTTGTTAAAGCCATCCACTTGTGGCGTTTCTGTTGTAGCAGCACTAGATGACTAAGACAGAATTCCTAAAATATTGCCACAGATTCTTATTTGTTGGCCTCCAGGCTTCTCCTTCAAGCTGCCAGCAAAGTCATCTGTCTTCATACTACTACTGAAGGTATAATAAATGTAATAATAGCCAACAGGTACTGAATGCTCTGTCTGTGCCAGGCACTGGACTGAGCATATTACATGTATTATCACATTGAATCCCCACAATAACCTATAAGGTAGATAATGGTTTTTATCCTCATTCTACAGATGAGGTCACTGAGGCTGAGAGAATTTAAGAGGTCAGAGGCAATAAGCTCATAAAGGTCCCTGGGTGGTGCAAAAGCTTTGCACTAAACTATTAACCTAAAACTTAGCCATTCAAACCTTTCCCAGCAACACCATGAAAACAAGCTTTGTGGATCTGCTTCCGTAAAGGTTACAGCCAAGAAAACCTTATGGAACAGTTCTACTCTGTAACACATGGGGTTGCCATGAATTGGAATCAACTCTACAGCAATGGGTTTGGGTTTTTTGGTTTTTTTATAAGATCAGAGAAGGAATTCAAACCCAGCCAGTCTGACTCCAGAACTCTGCTACTTAACAACCATACAATATTACCACTGTACTCAGTTGTCTGTTGAAAATGTAAATACAATTATGTCATTCCCCTGATTAAAAGCCCACTCTCATTGATGGTTTACAAACACTTAGTGATTAAAATCTTAATTGTTAAGCATGTCATGAAACCATGTCACGCATTGGCCTCAGCTTCCCTTTCTAGCTTATCTTTCGCCACCTATACTCACGCAATATTAGTTCATAAGCTTGAGCTACAAGGAACAGGAAACAGTCTGTTTGACTAAAACATGGCGTACTTTGAGGAGAGTAGCAGAAGATAAGCCAGTTTTCATATCACAGAGGCCTTCTATACATCACTAGATCAAAGAAGTCATGTATCCCTCCAAGAGGCACCCACCTGCTTCATCCATTAACATTTCTGAAAAAACAGAACTTTCAACCACACATCAGTCAGGAATGGCCTGAACCAGCTGGGAGGTGGGCTGACCTACAAACTGAGTCCTTACAGTCACCAGCAGGTGTTACCTGGCTTCCCGCTGTTTGCGTCACCTGGCTGTCGAAGCTTCCTGCCTACCCAAGCCCTACCTTTCTTTTCATGGCCATTCCCACTGCTATTTCCTCTGTTAGATCTTTGGCTGCCACTCATATCACTCTTTATCTCCTCTGAATTTGAGAAGGATTTATAGTCTTCCAACCAACACTGCCTTGTATTCTTATGAGGTCATTTCATTTTTTTCCCTACAAGTAAGAGCCCAAGTATTTAAGGGGATAGAAGAAATCTTATATTTTGCTGAATGCCCTTTGGCACCTAGGGTGTACAAGATTTGAAATAGACAATTGAATGAATATCAAGATTCTTTCCAAACCTATATTTTAAATCCTAATTCTCTCACATTTTGAAAGTGTTACAATGTAGTCAGTTATACATATTGCAGTTGAAAGAATATTAAATTCTGAAGGTGAACTCAGGACAAATTAGTAATAAGCAATCAGCTATATTTCAAATACGAAAGTGACCCAATATCAGTAAAGCAAACACTGTGAAAGTTAAATATTCACAGAGCTGGCCTTTATCAGAATAAATGGTGTTACAGGTGGTTAATATTGCACAGGACAATTCTCTTATCCCTTTAACAGTATACTAATCACCTACCACACCCCTGCGAATTCTCTCACCCAGCCCTTCTTTATTATTTTGCAGGTTAGTACATTGCATATAGACACAGTAAAGCCTCTTTTCCTGACAAAGAGTAGAAATTCCTTAGTAAGTAAATAATAAAATTATATTTCATGAAATAATTAATTTCCCAATATTGAAACCATATGCAGCTCATTGTACTTTTGTCATCTATTCCAGCTGTTAATACCTTCATATGAAGTGATTAAAACTTTCTCCACTCAGGAGAGAGATGAATGTGGAATTATTATATTTTCAGCAGCATTGAGTCAGCATTTTATCATTGATGTGACCAGGAGGATTATGTTACAATAGAAAGCATATATTTCTTCTGTGAAAATTATGTGGCACAGAGATGGAAGAAGTGGAAATTAACCCTCATTAAAATGATGATGCCATCCTATGGCTGGAGAGTCAGGCAGCCTTGCTACCCAACAAAGAACTTCATTTATGAGTGGAGGGAAAACACTCTTGCTGGTCAACTCACCGTAGAACATTGTGACAGAATTAAATCATCTCTAAGTTCCTTTGCTTCAAAATCAATTTTAGAGAAAATTGTTTCAGTGAAGACAGCTCTATTCCCCAGGGATATTGCTACTATGACAAAATGCAAAATCAAAAGATACACTTAGCTAACTATAGTGGGTGATCCTATTTTACACTCTACATATTAAAGAATATCACAATATGCCTTGGTATGTTACATATTAATACACATATCACATGATTCTGATTATCTTAAAAATCCTGTGACAAAAGCAGAGCAGATTTAGTTACATTTTAAGTATTGGGAAACTGGTATACAAAGAGGCTAACACAGAGGCAGAGCCAACATGGCACTATAGATGGAGCACGATGCTGTCCCTCTACACCAAAGAGCTGAAAATCTGAGTAAAACACAGACAACTGTCGATCCTGGAATTGTAAGTGTCAAATGAAGAGATAAAGAACTCAACGAGGCACCTAATGAAATAAGAAACCGCGGAGAACAGAGAGCAAGGAGAGATATGAGTGGAGGTCCCCTATCAACTAACATAGCACAGATTTGCCATCATGGACTCCTGTTGGAGATTGGTGGACAGGGAGTATGAGAAAGCAGCTTCACGGAGCTCCCAGCAGGAGACAGAGCACCCAGTATCCAACAATACACACTTTCCCACCCTCCACCCTTCATCCCTCTGCTCAGCTTCCACCACTTCCCAGCATACTGAGCAACCACGGCCCAGGAGGCACTGGGTCCATGCTGCACAGATTCACCCCACCTACACCAGTCGACTCCTTCAGTGTCATTTCATTGTTGCTTTTTTTGGCTTCTTTCGGTTTCTTCCCTCCCTCCTACCCCTCCTTTCTCTCAAACATCTGGCTCCATGTGCAATCTTTGCTTCTTCTTGACGGGCTGTGAAGCACTGCTCAGCAGGGGAACTGCATCCCCAGTCTGGATCCCTGGGGCCTTTTTGTTTGTTTTCTTTTTCTTTTTTCCTTTTTGTTTTTCTTCATTTCTCGGTTTCTCATCTCTTTGCTTTCCTTCTTTTCCTGTCTCCTGAATATCTGGGGCTGTGTGCCATCTCTGCCCCTTCTAGGTGGGCCATGCCTCAAGGTCTGGAAGCCACTTCCCCAGTCACTAGTGGGATCCCTAGGGGCATTTCTTTTTTTAGTTTTTATTGATTTATTTATTTTCTTTTCTTCTTTTTGTTTTTCTTCATTGCTCGATTTCTCATCTCTCCACTCCTATGGCAGGCTCCCTCAGCACTTTTTTTTTTCCTGCCTCCTATTTTTTTCTCCTCTCTCGCTTCCATGTCCATCTTAGCTCCATACATCACAACTTCACCCCTCCCTCCTGACTACCTGAACTGTGCACTGAACATTGCACCCCTGAGCAGCACAGGCATGGCCTATAGGAACCTGCCCTACGCCAACTCTCGGTCCACCTTGTCGGCCCTAGTACATGCCACAAACAACCCATCCCAGCCCCTTCCCTCCAGCTGGACTTGCCCCACTGCACCATAGGTGAGCGCCTGGTCCTGCCCATTGGATCCAAAACCAAAACCAAACCCAGTGCCATTGAGTCGATTCCCACTCATAGCAACCCTATAAGACAGAGTAGAACTGCCCCATAGAGTTTCCAAGGAGCGCCTGGCAGATTTGAACTGCCGACCCTTTGATTAGCAGCATAGCACTTAACCACTACACTACCAGGGTTTCCGCCCATTGGATAAGGAGGTGAAAAGCATCATGGCCACAGATAAGCAAACAACAAAGAACACATATCCTCCCTCCTCAGACATAAACAAATAAAACAAAAAAATGAGGACAAAACAAACAAATCTACAATCAGTAAAGGAAGAAAATAACTACTGAATGTCCTGAAGACAGCAGACAATATCAAAACATAAAAAAAAAAAAAAAAGAATTGGATGATTCTAGTAAGCATCGAAAATAATACCAGATGACTTTCTGGTAGAAGAAAAGGCACTGGAACTACCTGATAGGAAATTACAATCTCTAATATTCAGAGCTATCCAAGAGTTGAAGCAAAGCATAGACAAAATGAGTAAAAAATAGACAAATTCATGGAAAATACAGACAAAATAATGGAAGAATTCAGGAACATAATACAGGAACAAAATGCCAAAATAAATTCACAACTAGAAACCATACAAAAACAACTAGAAATCCAAAAGAAACACAACAAGGTTTCAGAAATGAACAGTGTTATAGAAGGGATGAGGAGCAGGTTTGAATCGATGGAAGACATGATAAGTGAAGTTGAAGACAAACACTTGGATACAACTCTGTTTGAAGTACTATCAGAAAAAAAAGAATGAAGAAACCCTGACAATGATGTGGGATACAATAAAAGGAAAAATTTGTGAGTGATCAGAATTCCAGAACAGGGAGAGAAAACGAAAAACACAGAGAGGATCATTGAAGAATTGGTGACAGAAAACTTCCCTAATATCATAAAAGATGAAAAGCTGACCATCCGAGAAACTTAACAACCCCATATAGGATAGACTCCCAAAGAAAATCACCAAAACGTGTCATAATCACACTCGCTAAAACCAAAGACAAAGAAAGAATCCTGAGAGCAGCCTGAGAAAAATGAAAAATCACATACAGAGGGGAAACAATAAGACTAAGCTCTGATTACTCAGCAGAAACCACACAGGCAAGAAGGCAACGGGGTGACATATACAAGACCTTGGAAGAAAAAAACTGCCAACCAAGAATAATATATCCTGCAAAATTGTCATTCAAATATGATGGTGAAATTAGGACATTTCCAGATAAACAGAAATTAAGGGAATACTTAAAAGAATTATTAATGGGAGTTGTCTTAGGCTGGGTTCTCTAGAGAAGCAAAACCAGTAACATGTATAATTATATATAGAGAGAGAGAGATTTTTATCAAAGAAATGGCTCACATGGTTGTAGAGACTGGAATGTCCCAAGTCCAAGGATTAGGATAGAGGCGTCTCCTGATTCACGGAGCTGCAGGGGTTGGTGAACCCAAGATCGGCAGGTCAAAGAGCAAGGCTCTTTCTCACAGGCTGTGAAGATGGATGAATTCCAAGATCGGCAGGTAAGACTGCAGGTAAGCTGCTAGCTCAAGTCCCAAGAACAGGAGGTCAGACAAACAGGAGCCAGCTGAAGAATTCGGCACAAACAAAAAGCACCCAAGCCATGCCAGACTATCCACTTACGTTCAATGCAGGCCACATGCCCACGGAAACTCCCTTTCAGCTGATTGGATCCTCACAGCAGATCCCATCATGGAGGTGGTCACGTAATATCAAATCTCATCATGGAAGTTATCATATCATACAACTGCCAAACCAGTGAGAATCATTGCCCAGCCAAGCTGACATGCCACCTTAGCCATCAAAGAAGTCCTTCAACTTGAGAACAAAAAACGTCAAACGACAGCTTCAATCTAGGACACAAGAGCACACCAGCCAGATGCCAACCTAGGAAATGAACTCACAAGCTATTCAAAACCGCAAGATTTACAAGAGGGAACAAGAGAGGTTAATCCATAAATGACAACATCAGAACAGTAAAAGAGGGAATAAATGGTGTAGGTATAGAACTTTCTAATGGAGAAGAAGGCAAGGCAATACCAAGTAATAATAGACTGGTTCAAACCTAGGAAGATAAGGATAAATTTCAAGGTGGCCACAAAGAAGGTTAACAAAGAAGAAAAACATAAAGTCTCAATAAAAACAAAACCTACAAAAACAAAGAAATGAAAAAATAAAAATCCATAAACAAAAGGAATTCAGCACAGGAGAGTAAGAGGGACAAAGAAAATGTCAGCACCACAAAAAAAAATCACTGCAAAATGTCAGCAATAAACTCACACCTATCAATAATTACAGTGAATCTAAATAGCCTAAATACACCCATAAAGAGACAGAGAGTGACGGAACGGATTAAAAAAACAGGACACATCAATATGCTGTCTACAAAAGACACACCTTAGAAACAAAGATGCAAATTTATTAAAAATCAAAGAACAGGAAAAAAAAAATTAGCAAACAGCTACCAAATAAGAGCAGGAGTGGCAAAACCAATCTCAGATAAAACAGACTTTAAAACCAAAATGCATCATAAAAGACAAAGAAGGGCACTATATTATGATTAATCAGACAATCCATCATGAAGACAAAATCATAGTAAATATCTATGCACCCCATGGTAGGACTCCAAAATACATAAAACAAACTTTAATACCACTAAAAAGAGAAATTAGTAGTTCCACAATAATAGAAAGAGACTTAGACATACCACTCTCAGTAAAGGACAGAGCATCTAGAAAGAAACTCAACACAGATACAGAAGATCCAAAGGCTCTAATCAGCCAACCTGACCTCATAGACATATATAGAACACTACCCAACAGCTGCAAAGTACATATTCTTTTCCAATGCACATGGAACGTTCTCCAGAATAGACCACATCTTTGGCCACAAAGCAACCCTCAAGAAAATCCAAAACACTGAGATAATATGAAGTATCTTCTCTGACCACAACACCATCAATGTAGGAATTGACGACAGGAAGAACGAGGAAAAAAAATGAATTACATGGAAACTCAAAACCACTCTGCTTAAAAACCACTGGCTAATAGAAGAAATCAAAGATGGAATAAAAAAATCCCAAGAATGAAAACACATCATACCAAAACCTTTGGGACACAGCAAAGGCAGTGCTCAGAGGTCAATTCACAGCAAAAGATGCACACATCAAAAAAGAAGAAAGCAACAAAATCAAAAGATTAGCTATACAACTTGAACAAATAGAGGGGTGGAAAAAAAAAAGGAGCCCACAGACACAAGAAGAAAGGAAATAATAAAGATCAGAGAAAAAATAAATGAAATACAGAACAGAAAAAAATAGAATCAACAAAGGCAAAAGCTGGTTCCTTGAAAGGATCAACAAAATCGACAAACCACTGGCGAAACTGACAAAAGAAAAACAGGAAAGGATGCAAATAAACCAAGTAAGAAATGAAATGGGGGACATTACAACAGACCCAAATGAAATAAAAAGGATCATAATAGAGTATTAGGAAAAACTATACTCCAACAAATTTGAAAACCTAGAGGAAAAGAACAAATTTCTAGAAACACACTACCTACCCAAATAAACACAAAATGATGTTAAAAATCTGAACAGACCCACAGCAAGAGAAGAGATTGAAAAGTTAATTAAAAAAAAAAAAACTCTCAACCAAAAAAAAAAAAAAACCCTGGCCAGATGGCTTCCCTGGAAGATTCTACCAAACATTCAGAGCAGAGCTCACACTAGTACTACTCAAACTATTTCAGAAAATAGAAAAGGAAGCAATACTTCCAAATTCATTCTATGAAGAGAGCATAACCCTGATACCAAAACCAGACAAAGATACCACAAAAAAGAAAATTACAGACTAATATCCCTCATGAATATAGATGCAAAAATTCTAGCCAATGGAATTCAACATCATATCAAAAAAATAATACACTGTGACCAAGCAGAATTCATACCAGCTATGCAAGGATGGTTCAACACTAGAAAATCAATCAGCATAATCCACCACATAAATAAAAGAAAAAAAATCACATGATCATCTCAATCGAAGCAGAAAAGGCATTTGACAAAGTCCAACACCCATTCCTGATAAACTTTCTCAATAAAATAGATATAGAAGGGAAATTCCTCAACTTAATAAAGGGAATCTATACAAAACCAACAGCCAACATCATTCTTAATGGAAAGAGGCTGAAAACATTCCCCTTGAGAACAGGAAAAAGACAAGGATGCTCTTTATTACCACTGCTATTTAACATTCTGCTGGAAGTCCTAGCCAGAACAATAAGGCAAGAAAAAGAAATAAAGGGCATCCAAATTGGTAATGAAAAAGTAAAACTGTCCCTATTTGCGGAGGATATGATACTATACATAGAAAACCCAAAAGACTCCACAAGAAAGTTACTGGAACTAATACAAAGATTCAGCAGAGTTGCAGGATACTTACTAGATAAATATAGAAAAATCAGTGGGTTCCAATATACCAATAAAGAGAACAACAGAAAGGAAATCAGGAAAACAATACCATTTATAATAGCCCCTAAAAAAACTAAAGTACTTAGGAATAAATCTAACCAGGATGTAAAAGACCTATGCAAAGAAAACTACAAAACACTACTGCAAGAAACCAAAAGAGATCTACATAAATGGAAAACCATACCATGCTCACGGATAGGTAGACTCAACATTGTGAAAATGACAATTCTACCCAAAGCAGTTTACAAATACAATGCAATCCCGATTCAAATGCCAACAATAATCTTTAAATAGATGGAAAAACTAATCGTTAACTTTATATGGAAAGGGAAGAGGCCCCTTATAAGAAAAGTACTAGTGAACAAGAAGAATAAAGTAGGAGGACCCACACACTACTTGACCTCAGAGCCTACTATACAGCTAAGGTAGTCAAAACAGCCTGGTACTGGTACAACAACAGATACACTGACCAATGGAACAGAACTGAGAACCTAGATCAAATCCATTCACTTATGTCCACCTGGTCCTTGACAAGGGCACAAAGTCAACCATATGGGGAAAAGGCAGTCTTTTTTAACAAATGGTGTTGGCAAAACTGGATGTCCATCTGCAAAAAAATAAAACAGGACCCATACCTCACACCATATACAAAAACTAATTTAAAATGGATCACAGACCTAAACATAAAACCAAAAACTATAAAGATCATAAAGAAAAAATAGGATCAATGCTAGAGGCCCTAATACACAGCACTAATAAGGTACAAATCATAACTAACAACACACAGACTCCAGAAGATGAGCTAGATAACTGGGATCTTCTAAAAATTAAATACTTATGCCCATCAAAAGACTTCAACAAAGGAGTAAAAAGACAACCTACAGGCAGGAAAACAATTTTTGACTACGACAAATCCAATCAGCATCTAATCTCTAAAATCTGTAAGATACTGCAAAACCTCAACAACAAAAAGACAAATAAATCAATTAAAAATGGGCAAAGGAAATGAACAGACTCTTCACCAAAGAAGACATTGAAGTGGCAAACAGACACGTGAGGAAAAGCTCGTGATCACTAGTCATTAGAGAAAAGCAAATCAAACCTACGATGAGATGCCTTCTCACACCGACATTACTGGCATTAATCAAAAAAACAAAAAATAACAAATGTCGGAGAGGTTGTGGCAACATTGGAACTCTTATGCACTGCTGGTGGGAATGCAAAACGGTACAACCATTTTGGAAAACGATATGGTGCTTCCTTCGAAAGCTAGAAATAGAAATACCATATGATCCAGCAATCCCACTCCTAGGAGTATATTCTAGAGAAATAAGAGCCACCACATGAATAGGTGTATGCACACCCATGTTCATTACAGCATTGTTCACAATAGCAAAAAGATGGAAACAACCTAGATGTCCATCAACAGATGAATGGATAAACAAGCTATGATACATACACACAATGGAGTACTATATAACAATAAAGAACAATGATGAATCTGTGAAGCATCTCACGACATGGATGCATCTGGAGGGCATTATGCTGAGTGAAATAAGTCAATTACAAAAGGATAAATATTGTATGAGACCACTACTATAAAAACTCACAAAAAGTTTTACACCAAAAAGAAACAATCTTTGATGGTTACAAGGGAGGGGAGGGATGGGGATGAAAAAACACTAAATAGACAATAGATAAGTGGTAACTTTGGTGAAGGGTAAGACAGTACACAATACTGGGGAAGCCAGCACAACTTGTACAAGGCAAGGTCATGGAAGCTTCATAGACACATCTAAACTCCCTGAGGGACAGAATTGCTGCGCGAGGGCTTTGCGGACCATGGTCTCAGGGAACATCTAGCTCAATTGGCATAACAGAGTTTATAAAGAAAATGTTCTACATTCTACTTTGTTAAGTAGCGTCTGGGGTCTTAAAAGTCTGTGAGCGCCCATCTAAGATACTCCACTGGTCTCACCCCTTCAGAAGCAAGGGAGAATGAAGAAAACTAAAAAGACAAGGGAAAGATTGGTCCAAAGGACTTATGGACCACAACTACCACAGCCTCCGCAAGACTGAGTCCAGCACAACGAGATGGTGCCCGCCTACCACCACCAACTGCTCTGGTAGGGATCACAACAGAGGGTTCCGGACAGAGCCGGAGAAAAATGTAGAACAAAATTCTAACTAACGAAAAAAGACCAGACTTACTGGCCTGACAGAGACTGAAGAAACCTGAAAGTATGGCCCCCAGACACCCTTTCATCTCAGTAATGAAGTCACTCCTGAGCTTCACACTTCAGCCAAAGATTGGACAGGACCATAAAACAAAATGAGACTAAAGGGGAACACCAGCCCAAAGGCAAGGACTAGATGGCAGGCGGGGACAGGAAAACTGGGTAGTAGGGAACCCAAGGTTGAGAAGGGGAGAGTGTTAACATGTTTTGGGGTTGTTAACCAATGTGATAAAACAATATGTGTACTAACTGTTAAATGAGAAGCTAGTTTGTTCTGTAAGACTTCATCTAAAGTACAATTTAAAAAAAAATACAAAAGAGGCTAACACGGCTTGTCCAAAGTATATAGCCATACTGTGATCTTTAACTTAGGTCATCTGGTTCTGAGTCAGGAAATAAAAGCAATACCTTGGATTCCAATGTAAAAGTGTTATGAAGAAATATAGATATATTTAAATCATTTTTCCTTATCATACCACACTGCTTTGACATGTTGCTAAATGGTTAGATTCAAATATGTTCTTCTCATTTCAATTTTGTTCATGGCCATGACTGGTCCTATCTCACAAAATGGAAAGGGTACCTAAAATGCCCTTGCTTTAAAAAGGAGAATCTTATTCCTTCTTAGAGTAAGGATTTTATTTGTATATTTTGGTTCATTTATGGTAGTAATACTCTTTATTATTTCTAATTTGATACTAATTTGAAATGTAAAAAATACTTGAAGATATTTTTCATTTAAAAATATAATTTAATAACAATAATCTTAGCTTCAATCTCCATATGATATTCATGAAGGTAGAGGGTAGAGAAGTGAACATAAGAAGATTGAATAAGAGTAGGGCGTAGAATGTGTTATGCTGCTATTTGATTGGCTGATTTCAAATATAGGCTGAAAAACATAATTTTGAAAAACCTAAAGGTAGCCACTGGCAGAAGTAAAAACATGGTGCATACTTTCCAAATCACTAGAGAGATTAAAGTAAATAGATGATAGTTCATATACAAATTATTTTAGAAAAACTGCTAAAGAATATTAATTATACAAATTATTCACTGCTACTTTAAGTCTCCTGTCTTCTTTCAGAATATAGAGAAATCTCGACTGTATGGATATCCCAAAAAGTATCATGCTGCTCCATTACATTGATGATATTGTACTAATTGGAGAAGATCCAAAAAAGGTGACTCCTCAGTACACTGGAGATCTTCATAAGACACACTTGCTCCACAGAGTGAAAGGTAAACCCTATTAAGATTCAGGGACAGGCCAACCAACTTAATAAAGTTTTTTGGAATTCATTTGTTAGAGGATATCCCCTCCAAAGTAAAAGACAAATTTCTGCATATTTCACCTCCAACCACAAAGAAGGAAACACAGTGCCCAGTAGGCCTTTCTGAGTTCTGGAGATAATACATTCCACACACGCTCACCTAGGACTACTGCTCAGGTCCCTATCCTAGGAGGCATGGAAAGCTGCCAGCAATGAGTGGTTCCAGGAACAGGACAGGACTCTGCAGTAGGTTCAGACTGTTGTGGAAGAATTTTGAGTCATAAAATTTGGCAGACCCTGTGAGGTTGGAGGTGTCAGTAGTGGGGAAAAATGCAGTGTAGCAAATATAGGAAGACCCAATAGGAGAATGGCAACTCAGGTCCCTGAGCTTCTACAGCAAGGCCATACCATCTGCAGCAAGGAATTGTGAGCCCTTTGAAAAACAACTCTGAAAATATCAAATGGACCCTGATACAGATGGTATACATGACCGTGGGACACTAACTGGCCATGTGTTCAGGTAGTTCCATTATGAACTGGATTCCGTTGAACCCTCCAAGCCATTAAGTCGGGTGGACCTAGCAGCAGTCCATCATAAGATAAAATGGTACATATAGGAGTCTGCAGAAACAGACAGCACAAGTGAATTATATGAGCAGATAACCCAGAAGCCCATGTCATGCACCATAGTTGAACCAATGCCTCTTCCTGCCTGGCACCTGTGGTCATATTGTAGGGGAGGGTCTCATAGCACCAGTTGAAGGGGAAAGAAAAAGCCTAAGTATGGTTTATGAATGGATTGGCTTTGTATATTAGCACAAACCAAACGTTGACAGTGGCACCATTACATCTATACTTGGGGGTGGCCTTCAAAGAATCTAGAGACGGAAAGTCTTTTCAGTGGGCAGAGCTGTAAGCAATATACTTGGTCATCCATGTTGTGTGAAAGGAAAAGTGAAATATGTACAAATTCCTGGAGAGTAGCCAGGAGTAACCAATTCCTGGTCAGATGGTCAGGTGCCTAGAAGGAAAAGGACACAAAGACCAGAGACGGGGAGGTCTTAGGTAGGTGTATATGGATGGACATATGGGAATAGGCACGAACTGTGAGTTTTTTATTATTATTATTATTGTTATATGCTATTGTCACCAGAAAACATCCACCAAGAAGAGGCATAGGACAACCAGGTAGACAAAACAACTTGGCCAGTTGATATTAGCCAGCATCCATAAGTACTCCAAGACAAGAACAATAGGCCCATGGATGAAGTAGAGACACAGTAGCAGAGACAGAGGCTATAAATGTGATTAGCTTTGTTGAGAAGTATTCTGAGGAAGAATTTAGGTAGAAGGAGTAGCGTGATCAATGAATGATGCCTTTCTATGTGTGGAAGGAAAAGTATTCGTCATTTCTGGGGTGATGGGATAGGCAATGCACCATCAATCTAGTAGCTTTTCTGCCAATACATTACGTGGCTTCTAGTGAAATCTGTATGTAAGTTTTCTGTGAACCTACTATTGATTAAAAGCATTGTGCTCTTATGTTTATTGACAGTTGATTTTGAAGCTTCTAATTACTGACTAATGTAGTTAAGGAGTCAATGATATGAAGTGGGAGATTATTGGTTGTAGCGCATAAATAACCTGAGAATCATGAACATTTAAAAACTGAAGAGCTATGTTTCTGAGATCTGATCAATTTTATAGAGGAGAGTTATTCATATACTATTAAATTTTAGCAAAAATATTTTCTGAGTTTGCACAACACTACAATGTTTATTATAACATAAAATGTTATATTGCAGTTACACCGTTTGAATGTTTTATATAATTCATGCTTTTTTGTTTGTTTTTCTTAGTTTTATTGTGATTTCAAAAAAAAACACAACTACTACCCAGAGATACAGAATGAGTGCACTTTGTGTTCTTATAACTCAGAACAGAACCTGAGAATCTGAGAAGTATTAGCGTACAAGTCAGGACCCAATCTCCAGTGTTTCACAGTGTGGCACTTGAATTAGTTGATCACAATCACGTAAGCGGTCTTCTTCAAAATGGCGCTTCTGTCCCCTATTTCCCACCTTCTCAATCAAAATCATTGGGAGCTAGGTTCTATACATCTACATTTTTAACAAGTATACCAGCTGATTCTTATGCACACAAATTTAAGAACCACTGATCTAAAATTTTGAGAGAGTTTTGCCATACTCTCCCTACTCTCACTGCCCCATTACCCTCATCTAAAAACACCAACAAGGATTCCTAGTGGTGCAATAAATAAGTGCTTGGCTGCTAGCCCAAAGATTGGTGGTTCAAACGTAGCCAGCAGCACCAAGGGAGAAAGACCTGACAATCTGCTCCCACAAAGTAAAGCCTAGAAAACTCTATGGGGGCAGTTCTACTCTGTCACATGGAGTCACTGTGAGTCAAAAATCAAGTTGATGGTACCTAACAACAAAAAATATCAACATTTTCTAGATTGTTTTCTAATCCAAACCTAATTCTCTAGATCAGCTTCTGAGAAGCAGGATTATCTAAAAACCCATCACCGTTTAATTGATTCCAACTTACAGCAACCCTACAGGGCAGAGGGTTTCCACAGGGTTTCAGAGAACCAGCTGGTAGATTCGAACTGCCAGCCTTTTGATTAGCAGCCTAGCTCTTAACCACTGTGCCACCAGGGCTCCCATACTTACTCCTAACTTGAATATTAACAATCCTCGCAAGTGCAGCTGTCAACATGCTGGGAAAAAAAAAAAAAACTTGGAAAAAATGTGGCTGGCAACTTTACTGAAAATCAGGGGCTCCTCTCCTCTCGCATTCTTATAAGGATGAGCTATAGTTATTCTGGAAATTGAGATGTGAAAATGGCCTCTGGTGTATCTTCATTTTGATGGATATGAGTTATGACCAGTACCTTTTATAAATCTGGTTTGAAAAGCAGTAGTAGCACTAAAAGGAGTAGTAGTACGAGTAGATAAAATTGAATGTATCGAATGCTTTCCCTATATCAAGCCCTGTGAACTTTATACTCGAATATCCTTGGACTTGCAGGGTATACATCTGGATTGACAGACTTTTTTGAGACTTAACCCACTTCTTTCACAGCATAGTGCTTTACCCCAGGCAAAACACAGTTCCTTCATATCCTGCCACTCATCCTTACCCCCATGTAGCAAAATACAGATTTGAAAGATGTCTTTCCCTTTAAGGGGTAGTGTGTGAAACATAATGGATTTTTAATGATACTATGGCAGAAAATCCATTGGATGATCCCTAAAAAGGATGTGTCACCTAAGGTGATTTATGGCATTGATTATTCTTGGCTGAGGCAGGAAAATCCGTCTAACAAGAAACGTCCAGTTAGTATTGCAGTTGCCATGACAGCAGATGCACCAGGTTTCTGTTCGGCCAGGCCCCAGGGCAGCCAAGGCTTTTTCTCCCAGTCCGAACTCTGTGAAGGTACTGCTGGCCACTACAGTGGGGGAAGTTTTGGTCCTTTGACACACACAAAAATTTTGTTATTTAAAGTTTTCTACATATACTAGCTCTGCTGAAAGACAGATAGCTCCATAAAATATGCAATAAAAGCAATCCCTACGGTCTTTTGAAAGTTAGAAAATGTGAGACCTTACTGTGGTGGCATTTGTGTCTCTGTGGTTGTGAGTCTGTTAGCATTTTAATTTCTAACTTCTGCATTTTTTAATTCTATTTGGGAAATGCTAGTTTTTTTTTTGTTTTTTTTTTTAGTGTCCTACATCATGAAAAGGAAAGTTCTGACCAGAAAAGTATCTTTCCCCAAAAATAATTGTGTGTATCTGGACCACAAAAAAAAAAAAAAAAGTTTCATGTTATCTCTTAAATAAGATAAAGTGCTTCTTTGGCAATAGGATTTTTGTTTTACCTCCAAAATTGCGTATGTGGTCGGGGTGGGGTGTATGTATTTAATCTATTCATTTTAATTGGGAAATCAGGAAAACCCTTCCCTATTTCCATATTTATCTATAACAACTCTGGTAAACAAATCATTAACTCCCTTGCGAGCCCTGGTGGTTAACAGCTCGGCTACTAACCAAAAGGTTGGCAGTTCAAAACCACCAGCTGCTCCTTGGAAACCCTTTGGGGCAGTTCCACTCTGTCCTGTAGGGTCGTTATGAGTCAGGATCACCTCAACAGCAACTGAATTAACTCCCTTGAGAAAAAGCTTCCGTTAAACCTGGAGCTTTCAGGACAGAAGATAGAATTAGAGAGGGAATCGATGTCTAGAAGGAGAACTAAGCCAGTGATGAAGGCAGAAACCTGGGAATCAGGAATCCTGTGCTCTGACCCTGCTACTAGTAGGTCATGCGATCCTAGGCAAAACCATGGATCGATCAATCCAACTGAAATCTGTTCAGCTATCTGGGGACAGAATGTTGCTGTAGAAACACATACTGCCAACTGGCAATATTACCAAGTGCTCCATTTCCATCCCTGATCAAGCCCTCACCAATGTTCAGTAATATTTTTACACTACCGTAGAGAGGGAAATAATTAAAAGTTCAGGTTAAAAGAGAAAGAGAGGCAGAAACATAATAAAACTGAATGAGATGTCAAAGAAGGTCTTGGTCAGATTACACATGGCATCTACTATTGTGATGCAAGAAGCTCACAGCCTTCTGCTGTCATTACTGAGACCGATTGCATTCCTAGCGGAAGTCCTTAACCTGAGGGGACATGCTTCAGGTAACTGTGCACTCCTTAAAACTGTGTATAAAATTAGGCTCATGGGCCTTTTCCTGGGGAGAAAGTCTATTGCTTCCTTAAGATTTCCATAGAGGTTCAGAACCAAAAAAGGATAAAAACCACGTTTAAACCAAAACGAACAAACAAACCCTTTGCCATAGAGTTGATTCTGACTCATAGCAACCCTATAGGACAGAGAAGAACTGCCCCATAGGGTTTCCAAGGAGAAGCTAGTGGATTTGAACTGCCAATGTTTTGGTCATGTTATGCACTGTATAAAGAAATGTGATGCATTATCCATACCAGCCTGGAGTTTGGTCTGTTCATCTTTAAATACGCAGTGTCTTGCATAGGATATATACCTGCCATATGATGTGCACTCAAAAAGGGTTTGGTGAATGAATGAATGGTAGGACAAATGTCAAACTCCATTTGGGGATGAGTTGCTGGGCACTGAGAAACACACTGACTACCTTAAGGAACACAGCTAGTGAGATGCCCGAGTTCCTCAAATGAGCCGTGATCTCTGCTTCCCGAGAGCAATTTGTGAACAACATTGCTATGCTTTTCTTTCCACTAGACATAGTGCTTACTATTATTGCCCATGGCCAATTAGCTTCAATGGAAAAATGAAATCCATCATAACATTCATTTTTTAATGGAGAAGTTAGAACCAATCTTCTCTGAAATAGAGATGCATGATAAAGGACTTACTGGAATAGAGTGGAAAAGGAGAGTGCTATTCTTGCATCACCATGTTTGGGTTATAGAGACTAGTACCAAACTCGGTGTCCATCAGGCCAGAGGCCAAAGCCTTTGGAGATTACCTCTATTAGGACAGATCTCTTTGCTCATTTATTCGAGAGTCCATTAAACTGTAGCAAATTTGGCTTCTGCCAAGAACCCAGGAGTTCAGATGTCTTTGGTTTATTTACTTCAGTAGCGATTCTCACTTTGGTCCCATTCCAACCAGCAGCTGTCTTTTCATGCTGCCCATTGCTAATGCTCTGTTTCCCTGACCATGTTCCAGGTAGGCCCCACTTACAGAACTTTCAGAGCTGTCCTTGACATTTGTCTTTGCCTCCATGAAAAAAATAAATAAATAAGGTCCTGAGCTAAAGATCATGGAAGAAAAATTAGGACCCTAATATATGGTATAAATACAATACAAACCATAACTAACAGCACACAACACCAGAAGATAAACTAGATAACTGGGAGCTTCTAAAAATTAAACACTTATGCTCATCAAAAGACTTCACCAAGAGAGTAAAAAGAGAACCTACAGACTGGTAAAAAAAAATTGCTACAACTTATCTGACAAGTGTGTAATCTCTAAAATCTATAGAATACTTCCATACCTCTAGCCTTTTTGTTTGTTTGTTTATATCAAAAAGACAAATAATCCAATTAAAAAATGGGCAAAGGATATGCACAAACACTTCACCAAAAAAGACATTCGGGCAGCTAACATGCTTATGAGAATATGCTCGCAATCGTTAGCCTTTACAGAAATGCAAATCCAAACTACGGTGAGGTACCATTTCACCCCAACATTAATGGCAGAAAATAGCAAACATTGGAGAGGTTGTGGGGAGATTGAAACTCTTAAGCACTGCAGATGGAAATGCAAAATGGTACAACCATTATGGAAAACAATATGGTACCTCCTTAAAAAGTTAGAAATAGAAATACCCTATGATCCAGCAAACCTACTCCTAAGAATATATCCTAGAGAAATAAGAGCTATCACACAGACATGTGCATACCCATGTTCATTGCAGCGTTATTCACAATAGCCAAAAAAAAAAGGAAACAACCTAAGTCCCCATCAACAGATGAATGGATAAACAAATTATAATATGAGTATAATGCAACAATAAAGAATAATGAATCCAGCATTATGCTGACTGAAATAAGTCAATCACAAAAGGACAAATATTGTATGAGACCACTATTATAAAAACTCAAGAAGAGGTTTAAACACTGAAAAAAAATTTTTGATGGTTATAAGGGAGAAAGAGGGGAGGAGCGAGGGGGGGAAATCACTAACTAGATAGTAGACAAGTGTTAACTTTGGTGAAAAGGAAAGACAACATGTAATATAGGGGAAGTCAGCACAGGGTGACCAAGGCAAAGTCATAGAAGCTTTCTTGACACATCCAAACACCTTAAGTGACTGAGTTACTGGGCCTGAAGGCTAGGGACCATAGTCTTGGGGGACATATAGGTCAATTGGCATAGCATAGTTCATAGAGAAAATGTCCTACATCCTACTTTGGTGAGTTGCATTTAGGGTCTTAAAGGCATGTGAGCAGCCATCTAAGACACAGCTATAGGTCCCATCCTACCCGTAGCAAAGAAGAATGAAGAAAACCAAAAAACAACAAAAATATTAGTCTAAAGGACTAATGGGCCATATGAACCACAGTCTCCACCAGCCTGAGCCTAGAAGAACTAGATGGTGCCTGACTACCACCACCAATTGCTCTGACAGGGATCACAATAGGGGGTACTAGACAGAGCAGGAAAAAAATGTAGAACAAAACTCAAATTCACAATAAGAAGACCCAGACTTACTGGTGTGACAGAGACTGGAGGAATCCGCAAGACTATGGCCACTGGACACACTAAGAACTCTGAACTGAAGCCACTCCCAAGTTCACCTTTCAGCCAGAGATAAGACAGGCCTGTAAAACAAACAATAACACACATGAAGGATGTGCTTCTTAGACCAAATGGTCAACACCTGACAAAACCAAAGATGAGAAGGCAGGAAAGGACAGGAAACTGGAAGAATGGTCATGGGGAACCCTGGGTGGAAAGGGAAAGGGAGAGAGTGCTGACATAATCCAGGGATTGCAATTAATGTCACAAAACAATTTATGTATAGATTTTTTAATGAGAAACTAATTTGCACTGTAAACTTTCGCCTAAAGCACAATAAAATTTAAAAATGTGTGTTTTATTATTTTAAGAATTAAAAATGGAAAACTAGAGTAAATAAACTCACTGCCGTCGAGTCATAAATAGATTATGTAATTAGCAAACTTTATAATTCAAAATTATGATATTGTTTTGTTTAAAAAAGAAAGTCCTGATGCTGCTGCACAGAAAAACCAAGCTGCTGTCTTCCATCTCCCTGCCCCCAACACAGAACCACCATTGGAGTCCTGTCAATACCAAGGATGGTTCCTCCTGATTCTGGAGGATGTCCTGAGACCATGCTGCAGGATAACGGGGTAGAATACAAAGCACTTCTTTTCTGCTGCTTCTCCTCTGTATACACCATGTCAGAAAAATTAAATCTCTGTCTTCCAGGGCAGTTTTAACTGAGAGATGGAACTTGATCAGGAATGCTCTTTCATTCCAACTACCCTGAAATAGACCTGAAGGATACAGCTCTTCAAGGGTCCAACAGTGATTAAGAATTACAGGTTCTAGCTGGGGAACTCACATCAGATTTTCACTCATCTGATTCTGTCTCTGTGACATTCAAGGATATTCACTTTACCCAGGCTAATGCTTATGGGTGGGGCACATGCCTACTGATCTCAGCTCAGCTTAGTCCACCTTCCACTTCCTGAATCATTCAATAGAATGAATCTATTTTATGCCTATATTATGCTAGGCATTGTAAATAAAAGTCCCTACCTCAAGGACTTTACAGTCTAACAAGACACTGGGGTAATTATGGTCTAAAAAAAGCTATTACAATAAAGCATATGCTATTAGTTAATTTTGTTCTAAAAATGATTGGCCATCATCATTAAGCAAGAGAAATAAATGAGGCAAAAAAATAGAAAGGAAAAAGCAAAACTACCATTATTTAAATATGATGTGGTTATATAACCAGAAAGAAACCCAGGAGAGACAACTAAAAAACTATTAGACAAAATGAGGTAAGTCATTAAAATCACTGGTTACAAAACTAATTTCACAAAATCAATTGCTTTCCTCAATGCAAATAATAACTGGTAAGAAAATATAATGAAAATATAAAATAGTTAAAATAAATATAAGAACTGTGTTGGGTCTATGTGAAGAAAACTTTTTAAAAACTTTTAAGAACACAAAAAAAGATAAATACATAAACAGACATACTTGGTCTTTGAAAGGCAAATTAAGTATTGTAAAGACATGAATATCCTCAACATATTCTATATAACTAATGCATTTTTATAGAAAAATGCCATATTTCTAAGTAACTTGCCAAGCTGTAAAACACATGAAAAGATTTAATACTGGCACAGTAGTAAACTGACAGAATGATGATACAAACGTCAGAGTTAAGAAATAGATCAAGTATATTTTAGAATTTAGTACAACAATTAAGCGCTCAGCTGCTAACCAAAAGGTTGGTGGTTTGAACTCACCCAGTGGCTCCATGGGAGAAAGACTTGGTAATCTTCCCCTATAAAGATTACAGCCTATAAAACCCTATGGGGAGCTCTCCTCTGTCACATGGTGTCGCTGTGAGTTGAAAATCAACTCAACAGCACACAACAGCAAAAACATACAAAAAGAAGAGCATTTTATATCAGTGGGGAAAAGCTTATCCCAAAATGGCCTGGCATTTGGACAAAAACAAAAAATAGATTACTATCCCACTCTTTCCACCAAAATAAATTCAAGATGAATTAAAGATTTAAATGAAAAAAAAAAACAAAAAAAATTTATAATACTGGAAATTCTATAGGGCAGTTAGTTCTACTCTGTCCTATAGGGTCGCTATAAGTCAGAATCAACTCAATGGCAACGGGTTTTTTAACGGGTGTATTAGTTGATTTAACAATTTTCTAACTATGTCCTTTAACCAGCAGCTGTTGAAGACCAGGAAACTGCATCTCAGGTTTTTTTGTGGGAATTTGCCTAGCCCTTATTTTCCAGCTTCTTTTGCCCTTATCCCCCCAATTTATAACCTACCTACATTTTTTAGGGCATATAATATTTACTCTCTGTCCTGCAAGCATAACCATACATACGGCTGCTAACCAAAAAGTCAGCAGTTCGAATTCACCAGGCATGCCTTGGAAGCAGTGTAAGGCAGTTCTAATTTGTCCTATAGGGTTGCTATGAGTTGGAATCAACTCGACAGCAATGGGTTTGGTATAATACTTTTAGACAAAAAGAAACAAAGGTAGAAAAGAATTTCTTACAGAGGTCCACAGGGGAAGAGTACAAATATGTGTACACGTGGTGGTGGGAAGTTGGAGGTGAGGAAAAAAGAATAGGTAAGGCATGATGGAAACATGTCATGCAGGATTAATAAACATGATTAGAGGTTTACAGAGTAAAATAAGTACATCTTAAAAACATAATGTGGACTTCCTATTTCAACTATGACATGTAAAGAGCTGGCAATTCCTCACCCCATCCTTCCAACAAGAAAAAGCTGAAGAAACTGAAAAACAATGACTTCTTTGGACCCATAAAAGAACTGAGTTTGCAGGGTAAACTACCTCTCCCAAATCTGAAGGGTTTGGTGATCCCAGAGAGTCGCAACTAAAATCTGCATACATACATCAGAAGCTGCTGAAGTCATAAACTTGTAGGAACACTTAAATAGCAATTTTGAAGAATTGGTAAGATTCCCGTCATGGCTGTGATAGGAAAATGGAAGAGTAGTCCCTGTGAAACATGACCAGAGCCTTTTCCTAACAACAGCCTACTCTTGAGGAGAAAAGGCTTCACCAGAGCTTGTTCCAGAGCGCTGGGACTCCAGCCCTCTGTAGCCTTCCTACCTCATCTAAGAGAAATGGAGGAGAGAGAAGAAGCTATACAAAAAGAAACACTTGTGAAGGTCTCAGGCCATAGACACAGAACCACTAAAAGACTGAAATTTAATTGGAAGATTATAGAATTCTCTCTCTCCCCCAAACCTATGGCCACATGAACAGGGTTCCAGTATAATAATAGAAAGTGCAAGCAAAATTTTGCTGACAATCATTCAAAAGCAGCTGCAGCAGTGTATCAACAGGGAACTGCCAGAAATTCAGGCTGGATTCAGAAGAGGCCGTGGTACCAGGGATATCATTGCTGATGTCAGATGGATCCTGGCTGAAAGCAGAGAACACTAGAAGGATGTTTACCTGTGTTTTATTGACTATGCAAAGGCATTCAACTGTGTGGATCATAACAAATTATGGATAATGTTGTGAAGAATGGGAATTCCAGAACACCTAATTGTGCTCATGAGGAACCTTTACATAGATCAAGAGGCAGTTGTTTGGACAGAACAAGGAGATATTGAGTGGTTTAAAGTCAGGAAAGGTGTGAGTCAGGGTTGTATCCTTTCACCATACCTATTCAATCTGTATGATGAGAAAATAATATGAGAAGCTGGACTATACGAAGAAGAAGAGGGCGTCAAGATTGGAGGAAGAATCATTAACCTGCCTTATGCAGATGACACAAATTTGCTTGCTGAAAGTGAAGAGGACTTGAAGAACTTACTAATGAAGATCAAAGACCACAGCCTTCAGTTTGGATTACACCTCAACATAAAGAAAACAAAAATCCTCACAACTGAACCAATAGGCAACATCATGATAAACGGAGAAAAATTGAAGTTGTCAAGGATTTCACTTTATTTGGATCCACAATCAACAGCCATGGAAGCAGCAGTCAAGAAATCAAAAGACACATTGCATTGGGCAAATCTGCTGCAAAGGATCTCTTTAAAGTGTTGAAAAGCAACGATGTCACCTTGCAGACTAAGGTGGCCTGACCCAAGCCATGGTATTTTCAATTGCTTCATATGCATGTGAAAGTTGGACAATGAATAGGGAAGACCAAAGAAGAACTGATGCCTTTGAATTGTGGTTTTGGGGAAGAATATTGAATATACCGTGAACTGCCAAAAGAACGAACAAATCTGTCTTGGAAGAAGTACAACCAGAATGCTCCTTAGAAGCAAGGATGGCAAGACTGCGTCTTACATACTTTGGACATGTTTTCAGGAGGGATCAGTCCCTGGAGAAGGACATCATGTTTGGTAAAGTACAGGGCCAGCGGAAAAGAGGAAGACCCTCAACAAGGTGTATCGACACAGTGGCTGCAACGGTGGGCTCGAACATGGCAACAATTGTGAGGATGGCGTAGAACCGGGCTGTGTTTTGTTCTGTGGTGCATGGGGTTGCTATGAATTGGAACCGACTCGACGGCACCTAATAACAACAAAAACCCCTGAAAGAGCTGCAAAACACAGACTCTCCCTGAGAAGTTGTACTTAGGGAAACCCAAAGTCAAGAGGGGAAACAAAAAATGCATAAAGGAATTGGAAGTATCTGGCACCTTTAGCTACAGCAAACACAGCCCAACTCCAAGCCATATTAACACAAATTATTACACTACAGACCTATTTACTTCAGTTCCTATTCTTGATACAACATTCACAGCTTTCAACAAAAACTTAAAACACACACCAAAAGGCAAGAAAAAAACAGCCTGAAGAGAGAAATCAAGCATCAGATATAACACTCACACTGAAATTATCAGACAGGAAATTTAGAATAACTATAATTAATATGTTAAATACTCTAATGGAAAAAGCAGAGAACATGAAAGAATACATGGGTAATATAAGGAGAAGGATGGAAATTTTATGGAAGAATCAGAAGAAAATTCTAGAAATAAAAAACAATGTAACATACTAATATAAATAACTAATTGAATAAATTGGGGAGAATCGGCAAATCTCTCATACAGAATAATTCCAAATAATCTGTGCAGACACTCTGCCCTCAGATGAAAAATAACTCCACACTCTTTAAGTTTAGGGTGCACATAGCGAATTCCCTCCAAAATGTGGAGTATGGAAATGGGGGAAGCACCTTTATAGTGAATAAACTAGGCAAACACTACCTCAGCTAGGTGATCAAGGTTAACATCAACAGTAATAAGTCATGTTGATAATATGTGCTGTTGATGTGATGTGATGAAATGACATTTTATCTAATCATCTCCCCAAATCACATAACCTCAATCTAACCATGAGAAAAACATCAGGCAAATCCCAACTGAAGGATAGTCAACAAAATACCTGACCAATTCTCCTCAAAACTGTCAGGTCATTGTCTTAGTTATCTAGTGCTGCCATATCAGAAACACCACAAGTGGGTGGCTTCAACTAACAGAAATTTATTCTCTCACAGTTCTAGGAGGCTAGAAGTCCGGATTCAGGACACCAGCTCTCGGGAAAGCCTTTTTCTTTCATTGGTTCTTGGGGGAGGCCTTTGCCATCAATCTTCCCCTGGTCTAGGAGCTTCCCAGCCCAAGGACCTGGAATCCAGAGGATGCACGCCACTCCTGGTGCTTCTTCGTGGCATGAGCTCCCTCTCCTCTCTGTCCAATTCTTTCTTTTATATCTCAAAAGAGATTGACTCAAGATACAACCTAATCCTATAAAATGAGTCCTGCCTCATTAACATCATGGAGGTTAGGATTTACAACACGTAGGAAAATTACATCAGATCACAAAGTGGTGGACAACAACGTAGTACTAGGAATCATGGCCTAGCCAAGTTGACACACATTTTAGGGGGACACCATTCAATCCTAACTGTCAGGAAAATATGGAAAATCTGAAAAACCATTATCACCAAGAGCAGCCTAAGGAGACATGACAACTAAATGTGATACAATATCCTAGGTGGAATTCTGACACTGAAAAAGACAGCAGTTTTAATAAATATACAATATTAATGTACGATGCTAATAATAGGGGAAACAGGATGTGAGGTATGTGGGAACTCTATACTATCTTCACAATTTTTCATTTGTGCACCTAAAACTGTTGTAAAATTTTTTTTAATTATTTTAAAAAACAACAAAGAAAATATATTCAATGTCATCAATCATTAGACAAATGAAAATTAAAACCACAATGAGATACTGCCTATTTGAATGGCTAAAATTTTTAAAAACACTGACCCTGTCAATCATTCTCAAGATTCGGAGCAAATGGAACTTCATACCCTGCTGGTAAGTGGGTGCTAAATGGCACAACCACGTTGGAAAACTATTTGGCAATTTCTTAAACCACCAAATGTACACCTACCATTTGATTTAGCCATTCCACTTCTAGGTATTTATCCAAGATAAAAGAAAGCATATGCCCGTACAGAGACTTGTACACAAATGTTCATAGAAGCTTTATTTGTAATAGCCAAAAGCTGGAAAAAACTTAAAGTTCGTCAATAGGTGAATAGGTAAAGAAGCTGTAGTAATATCTATAAGGAGCCCTGGTGGTACAATGGCTAAACACTTGGTTGTTAACCAAAAGCTCAGTGGTTTAAACCCATGAGTGGCTCCATAGGAGAAAAGGCCTGACAACCCATTCCTGTAAAGATTACAGACTAGGAAACCCTATGGGGCAGTTCTACTCTGTCATAGTGGGTCACTATGAGTCAGGATCGACTTAATGGCAAGGCACACAACAACAACAAGTAATATCTATATAATAGAATTCATCTATAGGAAGGAATGAAATATTGCTATGAAGAACAGCATGGATGAATGTTAAAATATTTATGAGAAGTAAAAGAAGTCAAATGAAAAAAATACATATTATATGATTACATTTACATAAAACTTTATGAAACACAAATCAATATATAATAACAACAAGCACATCAGATGTTGCCTGGGGTTGAAGGAAATCAGGGATGCATATGAAGAAGGATTTACAAAGGGGAATGAGCAATTTGGGGTGGTGATAGATATATTCACTATTTTGATTGTGGTGATGATTTCATGGGTGTATAAAAACCCAAACCAAACCCATTGCTGTGAAGCTGATTCTGATTTAAAGCGACCCTATAGGAGGGAGTAGAACTGCCCCATAGGGTTTCCAAGTAGCGACTGGTGGATTCAAACTGCACATCTTTTTGGTTAGCAGCCTGTATACATATGTCAAAATTTATCAAATATTTTACTGTAAATATATGCCAAATGTAGTAACTATATATAGTATACCTGATATATATAATAATATTATGAAGCTAAAAAGATGACAGCACCAAATATACAGTTAAAAATAATAGACCTTCAAGTTTGCTGAGAGGCAAGGTCATCTACAATATAATAATTCTCAGAACCCACAAGCAAATTTTTAAAACTCATTTTAAAGAGTAACTGTTGGCTATGATTTTTCTCCAGTACTCTTTTTCTAGACATAAAAATTACCTTTCATGTCTTTGAAAAGTATAAAATTTCTGTACACTTCTGAAAATGTTTTTCTAGTGAAAGAAACATAATATGCAAAAACGTAACAACCTCTCCCACTGCCCTCGCATTCTCTTAATACCTAACCACACGCACAGAACCATCACAAACCCTAAAAGAAATAATCAACACCACGTGTCTCTAGATTTACCATTGAGTACTAAACTAGAAGTTTCCAGAAAATTAATTTGGTCAAACAAGAAATGCGAAAAGTATAAATTTCTCCCTTCACTTAATAGGAAAAGCCCATTCTCATTTTAATACTTATCTAAGCCCTGGTGGCACAATGGTTAAGTGCTCCTCTGCTAACCAAAATGTGGGTGGTTCGAACCCACCCAGCAGCTCCTTGGGAAAAAGACCAGGAGCTCTGTTCTCCTAAAGATTACAGCCTAGGAAACCCTATGGGACAGTTTTATTCTGTCACATGAGGTTGCCATGAATTGAAAATCAACTCAACAGCACCTAACAACAACGTAACTATTATTTGAGGAAAAAAACTAAGTAAAACGTCTTAGATTTCGTAAGATTCTCTGTATAGAAAATACATTATTTATTAAGCATTTTTTAAAATGAAGACCTTAATGAATGAGAATATTTAACATTATGTATTTATCTTGGAAAATAGAAGCCACAATAAAGCTAGCAAATTTCCATTGCTGCTGTGTTTTTTCTTTGTTGTATCAGTTATACTCTTGTGATAAAAATTTCCATGGATTTTTATGAATCCCTATGGACAGGCACCCTGTTTAGTGTTAACACTGTTGCCAGGTAGAATTTTATACATTCTGTCTTTTTCAGGGGAATGGCTCAAACGGAGCCAGAACAAGACCTAAATATAATTGAAGGAAAGATACTAAGAGATACTAAGGGAGCTCAAGCAGTACTTCATCTCTGATGTCCTACAGATTCTGCATTTAGAGTACGAGTTCCCCTCCCATTTACTGAGTTCAGTGCACCCATACTAAAATATAAAACCTTTTAGAGAAAGGCAGTGTAGTAATAATAATGATAATAGTTATTTTAGTTGATATTTATTGAGCATTTAGTATGTGCCAGGCCATACTGTATTACTGTCATTTTACATTTTAGGAGTGGAGACACAGATCAAGTGACTGTCCCAAGGCTGCACAGCCAGTGAGTGACAGAGCCAAGGTTTAAGCTCAGGTGGTCCGGCTCCAGGACCCACACTCCTGACTCCACACACAGCATGCCTTTCGAACAAGTGCTTTGTAGTTAAACAAAGCAAAAAACCAAACCCATTGCCACTGAGTTCAACTCATGGAGACCCATGTGCTTCAGTGTAGAATGGTACTCAATAGGGTTTTCGATGGCTGTGATCTTTTGGAAGTGGATCACCAGGCCTTTCTTGCCTGGTGCCACTGGGTGGGTTCAAAGTGCCAAGCTTTAGGTTAGTAAAAAACCAAAACCAAACCCATTGCCATCAAGTTGATTCTGACTCATAACGACCCTATAGGGCAGAGCAGAACTGCCACATAGAGTTTCCAAAGAGCTGCTGGTGGATTAGAACTGCCGACCTTTTGGTTAGCAGACGAGCACTTAACCACTGTGCCACTAGGGCTTCTTTTAGGTTAGAAGTAGAGAGCAAACCATTTGTGCCACCCAGTCAGACAGATCTCTCTAGTTAAACTCTCTATTTAACCACTGAGATTCTCTTCCTTTGACTCTTAACTGAGTCCGCGGCTCCCTACTACTCAGGCTGTGACAGGGATTCAGTGAGATCAGGTAAATCCTCTGCCACAAATCCAGGCCCACAGGAGGCATTTGGTCATGCTTAGGCAGGCACTGGAGATACAACGGCACATAAAACAGAAGCCTTGTCCTTGGGGAACTCATCTTTGAGAGAAAAGGACCTATAGCATTCCTTCCCCAAGAGGGAATTCTTCACTGAGTAACGTGGAATTGACTCTACATATCATTTCCACACCTCTGTGCCTTTTATTGATTTATTTATTTTTAGAGCTTTTACGTATTTTTTTTACTGTATTTTGCATGAAGGTTTACAGAACAAACTAGCTTCTCATTAAACAATTAATACACATATTATTTTGTGGCATTGTTTACCGACCTCATGACATATCAACACTCTCCCCTTCTCAAACTTGTGTTTCTTATTACCAGCTTTCCTATCCCCTTGTGCCTTCTAGTTCTTGCCCCTGGATTGGTGTGCCCCTTTACTCCTGTTTCATTTTATGGGTCTGCCTAATCTTTGGCTGAAGGGTGAAGCTCTGGAGTGACTTCATTACTGAGCTAAAAGGGTCTCTGGGGGGGGGCCATAGTCTTAGGGTTTCTCCAGTCTCTGTCAGGCCAGCAAGTCTGGTCTTTTTTTGTGAGTTAGAATTTTGTTCTACATTTTTCTGCAGCTCTGTCTGGGATCCTGTCTGGGATCTCTGTCAGAGCAGTTGATGGTGGTAGGTGGGCACCATCTCGTTGTGCTGGACTCAGTCTGTTGGAGGCTGTGGTAATTGGGGTCCTTTAGTCCTTTGGACTAATCTTTCCCTTGTGTCTTTGGTTTCCTTTATTCTCCCTTGCTGCAGACGGGGTGAGACCAGTAGAATATCTTAGATGGCCGCTCACAAGCTTTTAAGATCCCAGACACTACTCACCAAAGTAGAATGTAGAGCATTTTCTTTATAAACTATGTTTTGCCAATTGAACTAGATATTCCCTGAGACTTCAGTCCCCACAGCCCTCAGCCAGTAATTCAGTCCCTCAGGGAGTTTAGATGTGTCTGTGGAGTTTCCATAACCTTGCCTTGAACAAGTTGTGCTGGTTTCCCAGTATTGTGTACTGTCTTACCCTTCACCAAAGTTACCGCTTGTCTATTTAGTGTTTTTCCATCCCTACCCCTCCCCTCCCTCATAATCATCAAA
This sequence comes from Elephas maximus indicus, assembly GCF_024166365.1. Lineage (NCBI taxonomy): Eukaryota > Metazoa > Chordata > Mammalia > Proboscidea > Elephantidae > Elephas > Elephas maximus. The sequence continues at coordinate 50,417,764 of NC_064828.1, read as the reverse complement.
GATTGTTTCTTTTTGTATATAAGACTTTTCATGAGTTTTCATAGTAGTGCTTTCATATAATCTTTGTTCTTGTGTGACTGACTTATTTCACTTAGTATAATGCTGAGTACTATGGCACATACACGCAACGGAGTACTACACAACGATAAAGAACAATGATGAATCTGCGAAGCATCTAGGGACATGGATAAATCTGGAGGGCATTAACCTGTGTGCATTTTAAATTCATCACTACAAGTGACCACTAAAACATAAAAGGTGGTCAGCTTCGTTTTGCTCAGCACCTCACAAGGTGGGATAGAACTCTGTATCACCGACTTCCACACTTAATCTTCGGTCTCCTGCCAACTGCAGTTTGTGGCAAACTCCTAAATCTGACAAAAATATATTATTAGGATGCAGTGCATTAGAACTCCATATGGTATTGAACATAAAATGCTTAGACAATAGGACTCATCAGCTCCAAATCCCAGGGAATGTTTAATGGTGTTATACGGAAAAAGGAATCCATTTCCAACAAGATCTTCCAGCAGGAATTTCAAAACGTTTCTCCTATCACTAGAAAATAGGGCCCTGGAGGTACAAATGGTTAAGTGTTTAGCTGCTAACCAAAAGGTTAGCTGGTCAAACCCACCCAGCTGCTCCAAGGGAGAAAGACCCAGCAATCTGTTTCCATAAAGATCACAAGCAAGAAAACCCTACTGAGCAGTTCTACTCTTTCACATGGGTTACTGTGAATCAGAATCAACTCGACGGCACCTGAGAACAGCAATGCCACTACAGAAGCTGAACATCAAGTGTGAGTCAGAGAGCTGGCCCCATAAAGAAACCCAGATATGAACAGTCAGGATACAGAAGCGCTCAGCGTCAGGAAAACATGAACTAGCGCTTTGCAGAACATGTTTAAGTGAATTGATTTTTTCCATAAAAATTAATCATTGCTACACAAAAGGGTGTATAGTGATCAGGTTCATGAAATGCATAGAAGCCAGGCCGTTAGACAAGACCAAAGTGATTTGATACAATTCTTATAAAGAGGAGCAAAGAGACTTTCAAAAACAAACCACTCAGCATGCATTGCGTATTTTCTTCTGCCTGGGTAGTATTGACCAAAAGGGAAATCGATTATATTGCAGGACAGTTAGTGTAGTTAGCAAAAATGCAGTGGGTTTTTATACTTGGCAAGACTTAGGGGTGACACTGAAGCAATAAAAAGCATTTGGGATCTTGGGCTGGAAGGAGACAGACCAAATGGAGGAAAGGATTCAAGTAAAACTGAAACCAGACAACAGCACCCCTTCTCATGCTAATGTATTAAAATGGAAAGTGCAAATGACGTAACTAGCAATCAGAGCAGAGTCCCAAGTGTCACTTTGGCAAAAGGCCAGGGCATGATTTAGGAAAAGTTTTTTTTTTTTTTTTTTTTGTACTAGAGCCCTGGTGATGCAATGGTTAAGAGTTCAGCTGCTAACCAAAAGGTCAGCAGTTCAAATTCACCAGCCAACCCTTGGAAATGCTATGAGGCAGTTCTACTCTGTCTTACAGGATCGCTATGCATTGGAATTAACTCGATGGCAATGGGTTTTGGTTTTTATTTACTCACATGTACATACCTGTATACATATATGCATACATATATACCCATATATGTATTTTCTGGTGGTTGTTGTAAAATTATATGTGTCATAACAATTACCAAAAGGTTCTTTTTTTCTTGTGTACATATTAGTGGCATCATTTACCATGGTCAAGCTGTGCACCCTTCACCCACAATCAGCATTACATTTCCCATCACTAAAAACGAGTGTCTATCACCAAAAGAAGTGCCCTGATGGTGCAGTGGTTAAGCATTTAGCTGCTAACTGAAAGGTTGGAGGTTCAAACTCACCAGCCATTCTTTGGGAGAAAGATGTGGCAGTCTGCTTCTGTAAAGATTACAGCTGTGGAACCCTATGGAGCAGTTCTCCTCTGTCCTACAGGGTCGCTATGAGTTGGAATCGACTCAATGGCAATTGGTTTTTTCTTGTCTTTTTATAAAAGTGAGATCATATAATATTTGTTCTTTTGTGATTGACTTATTTCCCTCAGCATAATGTTCTCCAGATTCATCCATGCTGTGTTTAGAGGACTCATCATTCTTCGTGGTTGCATAGTATTCCATTATATGTATACACCACATTTTATTCATCCATTCATCAGTTGATGAGCACTTTTTAGACTTTTCATTTTTTTGCTTTTAAAATGCCTCTCTTCTTGCTGTAAATTGTTGAGCTTTAAGGATGAGAATCTGATACTGCTTATGCTCATCATGCCTGCTACATAATGAAAACTCAACTGAGAGAGAAAAAGAAGGACCCCTGATAACCTCATTTTTTTTTTTTTTTTTTAATTTAAGGTCATTCGAAGTTCCCTCCCATTGCAAAGAAAAAACACTACAGCTAAAACAAACATATTATGGGGATCTCAGCTTGAGCTTAGGTTCTGACAGCGTATTTGGCGATATTGCTGGGGCCAGTAGAGGCATCTGTTTACACATATTAATATGCAGAGAGAAGAATGCTCTGCTAGGAGAGAGTTTGGACATGGAGGAACAGAGACAAAGGGTTCAGAAAAATGTGGCATTTGTTCTCCAGTCCACATGCTTTTGTGTTTAGGCCCTAAGAAAAGAAGAGATGCTGGAAGAGTGTGTTTTTGTAAGAGCTCTTATTATGCATGAGAACCAAGCACCTCTTGGGGGCCCAGGTGGCAAGATATGGAGCACAATATGACTCTGCCACATGAGAACTACAGGGCATTCAGTCTGTTTTGGTAGCTTAAGGCTTGTAGTTTAGGGAGGACCTGAAAACAGCTTCCTAAGCACAGATGTGGTGTTCTAAGGGAAGATAAAGACAACAATGCAGCTGAAGGCTATCATAGCATCCAAGTGACTTTGCAGAGGGTGGACTTGGAATGTTGAAGACGCTTCTGTTTGACAGCCTGCATGAGTCAGCCCTGAGCATTCCCAAAATAACATGGTGAGGTATTGAGGGAGAACTCAGGCTCTTAGTCAGCTGGAGGTAGCATAAACCAGTGAAGTATGAGATAAGTACTGTTACTTTAACATCACTTATGTCGTTCAAATGATGATGTCTAGACAATTTTCAAATACATATTTGGAAAGATAAGTACCAAAATGTTAACAATGGCTGTTTTGGGACAATAGGTTTAGGGATGACTCATTTTCTTCTTTGGTCTTTTTTTTAATCCTCCTGAATGTTCTATAATTAAATTATATATTATAATGAAATCAGCAAACAAACACACTATAAGGTTGTCCAAAAAAATACATGCTTGGCATTCAAATGCACCCAAGTGCAGGTAAACCTCAAGAAGTAATCTCATAATTTCAAGGTCGTGGTAGAATGAAGAAAACCTAAGCACTTGGAAGTCTAAGAGTTGAAGAATTCCTCTTTCCAGGAAAATCCACTCTTCTTTGTTTTTCGTAAAAATAATAAGCAACATCGGCAATCATTGTTTTAGAAAGTCATCAGAAGATCAAAGAGTGAAATTAATTATATTAAACTCATAGTGTTTTTTTAATTTAGATATATAAAATATAATTCTTAGTATATTTTATGTGTTGTCTGTTTGAATGACTGTAAATATATAGATATTTAGCTATTGATATGGCTATAGATATAAAAACATAAACAATGTAGACACAAGCATAGGTATGGATATATATTTTTTAGGGTTTTCAAAGTCATATTTGAAACTGATGTCTGTTTTGTCCTGTATTTACTCTTTAATTCCTCCATTAAACCTTATTCTATACCAGAGCTTTCCAGAAACCTAATCCTAGTTTTCAGAAAACAATTATTATAGGTGAGTCTCTTAACAAGTTTCCATTTTTTCCTTCATATGTTTGTTTTGCATTCATTATAGAATAGAGATGTATAAAGTTGAAGGAGACTTAAGAGAAAGAATGAATACATTCCTTCTACATAATGATCTTGCTGCAACAACAGAGGACAAGAAAAACCCAAGATGACATTTCACAAGCTTGTGGCACCACTCACAGCAATCCTGGACAAACACCACTTGAAAATTTTTGTGGAGATGGTCAGTAATTGTTTCTTAAAGGATCAAGCAGAGTAAGAAACAGCCTTTAGTTTAACCTCTGAAGATATTACTTTTCCCCCCTTGCTACACCTGATGGCTTATTTTGCGTCTCATTATCTAACTGACCATTTTCTCTGGCCTTTAATAAGATTCCACTCTGTTTCTGGCAAATCATTTGTGCTAATAATTTCTGGCTCAACTCCCTTCTATAGCCTCATGTGAATAATGGCTTGTTGCTTTGCTAAGAGCTCATCTGCTGGACTGTAATTTTGGTTCAAGAAGAATTAGCATTTTGTAAAACAGATGGTGGATAATAATTCACCACACCTTGAACGTTTTGATGCTGCTGCCGCTGCTGGAATGAGAGCCAGGTTCATTTGACAGGTGTTCCATTGCCGCTTGCTATTGTTCCAGGTGATACAAAGCTTTTCTCTCTTACATGTCTTGAATTTTTCTACAAAATTTTTCACTGCCCAAAAGGCTCTTTGAGTGGGGGATGGTATGTTCTTGTAGGGCGGGTCTTTCTGTATGGACACATATATAAAAAATGTAATCCCTGGATGCATTCATCACTTCTTTGGTCAGAGAGACAATTACATAATCTGTGCTAACTCTTTTTTTTTTTTTTTTTTAACTCTTTATATACGCTCTTTGCTAAATCAAATCCAAGGCTTAAAAGTACATTTCTAAAGTACCCATTGTGACTCATCAACTAAGACTGAAATGTTTATTTTTAAAAAGATCAACTACGTAAACAGGAGGCCACTCCTGGAAAGTTGTTTGCAAATTCAAATCCTCAAAGGAGTTAGATTATCTTGCTCTAAATAGACACAGAGCATGTATAAATTTGACTACAAAGCTACCTTTTGAGGGCCTAGTCCCTTGACTTTCTCCAGGTACGGTTGTAGCGCACAGTATAGACAGGAGCTCTACTAAGGGTTCTAATGCAGTGAACGTATGTGCAGAGGCTAATCCAGAAGGAGAACTTCTCCAGAATGATTCATAAAAAGTGATAGGCTGAAAGGGTCCAGCATTACCATGGAAAGAAGAGAATACATATGATTTGATTTGCTTTGTTATTATCTATAAAATCCCTTCCCATTATCGTTTTATAATTCAGCTATGAGGTAGATCTCACAGAGGTAAAAAGTAAACTCTAAAAATGCAAGCCATGCACTCCAAGGACATAAGCAAGGACAGAGGTAGAGGGGATCATCCAAGGTGACAAGGCAGGTATTTATCCTCCAACTCCCCTCCCTCAGGGGAGAAAATTCTGAGGTGTGTTCTACATAGTCTTCCAGAGTTCCCCAGTGGTATTGAGCCCGAGTTGCCTACACTTATCACCTAATCAATAACTCACTCTATTGGTTTCCTTCCCTTCTCTGTCACATTTTCCCCCTCCCTTATCAGTGCTTTCTAGGCTCATCACCAAAGAAACTATATGCACACAAATCTTTATCTCAGTGTCTGCTTTGTAGGAACCTCAGCCTAAAACTGTACGTATGAATATGAGTGCCTCTCAGCTAGAAGAACACCCTCTTCCTCCATATTTAACTGTGGTAGGCAGTAAAGAATAAGCAGAAATATAAAACAGTCTGAACACAGAAGAGCTCTCATCCTTCTGAAAAGGGGCTCTTAGCATAGGTGGAGGCCAATGCCTTACATGTTACATCTACCACCTTGACAGAAAAATCAAGTCGGTTTGTCCCGTTACTTCCCCACACACACATGCATACCAAAATGATGACAATAAGGACGATGATGATGATGATGATAATATTAAAAATCTACTCCAGCCAAAAATATAAAGCTCTTAGCACAGGATATACAGAAAAGCCATGGCCAGTGCTTCCTAGCTCCTACTTGTATCTGCTTTTTATTTTCTTTCTAGACTATTATGGTCTGTATATTTTCGCTCTGAGTGTTCACTGACTGATGATGGATCTCAATACTTCTGTCACCTGAGAATAGTAAGAGTAATTGTGACAAGACAGTGCCTTCCGTAGACAAGATGAGGGTCAAAAGCTCACGCTCACCAACCCCTCACAATCCCTGACCTTAGATGAATCCTGCTTTTCTCGTGTTGGGAAGCACAGACAGCCAGGAAAAAACAGCCACGTGTAATTTTCATTGTGAAACAATTTTCATTGTGAAACAATTTTCATTGTGAAACAATTTTCATTGTGAAACAACTGGTCCCTTGCAGTTGAGGGCATCCCTTGTTAACGACAATTCCACTCTCATCTTTATAAGCACACCTAGTTTCCAAATCAAATACTCCCAGATTCTTGAGTAATTTACGAAAGGGTCATGGTATTTGAGTCATATAAATGTATATTCAGCTCCTTTTGTGCAATTTCTCTTTTGATTATTAATGAGAAGGCAATGAAAAGGGAAAGGTTATTGACCAACCAGAGTACAATGTCCACCACTAATTATCTGAAAGCCTAAAGATCCAGCATCCTGATTAGCACAGGCCTGGAAAAAGCAAAGAGCAAAACTGGACATTTATTTTCCAATTAGACAGCAGAATGATTACTGTCTTCCAGATATCCTGGGGGAGCGACGCCTCAACTTCATCACTCCTTGAGCAGAAAAGTAGTTTAAAAGATGAAGAAGTGCCCACTCAGGGTCTATCATAGCTAGCATTAAAATGTTCCAGAGTGGAAGGCACCACTGACTGTTTTTCAGCTTTTATCTCCTAATCAAATTAGTCTCCTGCTGAGGTAAAAACAGAACAAAGCAAAAAAAAAAAAAAAAAAAAAAGGCAGTACTGTCTCAATTACTTCAAAAATATACACAGAGGGAGAAAATATAGAAGAAAACTCAACCAATTACTAACAGTAGTAATTTTTAAAGACGGAATTGAGTGTTTCATTATTTTCTTTTCATTATTTTTGTTTTCTCCATGTTTTCTACAATGAGTATATGTTGTTAATATTTTATCAATAATAGTTTAATATATGCCAAATGCTTCTAAACTATATGACACTATGCCAAGAAAATTGCAAATATCATCTAATTCTGACCAAAAAAAGAACTTCTGCAAGAAATATTATAGGAAGTATTATTCCCATTATAGGTAAGGCCTAAGGCGGGTCAGTGGTTAAGAGCTATGGCTGATAACCAAAAGATCGGCGGTTTGAATCCCCAGCTGCTCTTTGGAAACACTGTGGGGCAATTATACTCTGTTCTGTCGGGTCACTATGAGTTGGAACTGAATCCACAGCACCTAATAACAATGAGGGTCCTTCAGTGTGAAAATGTATATTAGCATCCATATCACCATGTATGGTGGTGCCTGGAAATCAGGGGTCATAACAGATTGGTTCTGCAATGCTTAGAGGAATGCCTGAGTCTGAGTCTACCTCCTCCCTTGACTAGCTTTGTGACCTCATCAGTTTGCTTGTTCTTTCTGAGATTCCATCTTTCATTTGTTCATTCATCCATCCATTAACTCAACAAATATTTCTCTGGTGCTGATTCTGCTAGGCATTACGCTAGATTCCTGGCGTGAGTGCAATGCATAAGAAAGGCACGGTCTCAGTTTTCACAGGGCTCAGTACCTTGACTATAAGTTAAAACAGTAGCCTGTACTTCATCTGGGGTTGTTGCAAGGACCACATGAAAGAAAGTAAAGCATCTCACACAGCACTTGACGTATGGAAGGTGCTTGATAAATACTACTTCTGATGTAATCTCAGTTTTTCCAGCTATAAAATGGATTTTATCTTATTATTATATAGGACTTGAGAGTACTGATCTCTGTAATCCTTTAATGATTTTTCTGTCCCTTATTTTTGATTTATCTGTCTTTGTCCAAAGAACACCACGGTTTTTAAAAGATGAACAGGAGATCAGAGGACAAGATTCAAATTTAGGTGTTTTAGTTTTGGTTTATAACCGATTAAGCTCCATTTTCTTTTAAAAATTAGTTCTGTTTTGACCGTCAATAATCTCAATACCAAATTTAAAACCCCCATGTAAAAACCGATATTTCATTAGGAAAGCTCCAAGAATAGGCAAATTCTTATGATCTTAGCTTTCATGATATAAGAAGATAAGGGAAAATTTCAATAAGAACTATTTTAAACAAGTTGCAACTTTTTAAAGTCATTCAGATCCCTTGAGATCTACATCAAAGTAAACTCCTATGTTTACATTCATGTCCATGTGTCAATGTACATTCAATATCTTATGAGCAGATATCTGCATTTCCTTCTTGCAAATCTAGCCTTCTCTACAACAGAAAGGAAACAAAAAAAAAAATAGTGGCGATGAAACCCATTGTTCTCCAACCTGCCTCATAGTGACCCTGTAGGACAGAGTACAAATGCCGCATAAGATTTCCCAAGGCTGTAATCTTTACAGAAGTAGGCTGCCACATCTTTCTCCTGCAGAGTAGCTGGTGGGTTTGAATCGCCAACCTTTCGGCTAGCAGTCAAGTGTTTAACAACTACGCCACCAGGGCTCCTTACGATAGTGACAATAGTGATTCTAAAAGAACATTCAAGTAGAAACCAGCCCCCAAGTACCAAGAACAATGTCCATTCTCTTTTAAGATTGCTCTAGGTTCTTAGCTACGCAGTATCATGGACACCCAGGATTGCCCAGCAACAGAACACAATCTATCTCAACTAGTTACCTCTAACTATATGTAGCTACTACTGCAATCACAATAACCCAGAACAACAGCATAGCCTTGAATATGTATCAAGGGATTTACATAGATTTTCTCTGATGTTCCAAACACTCTACTAAAATTAGACATCTACTGCCATCAGAAACTGAAGGGTGATGTTAGGCCCTTACTAACCAAGTCATGCTAGTAAGTGTCAAGCCTGAATGAAAACCCCAATTGTCTGACTTCACAACCTAACCTTTTTTTAATAACACCACCCTCCTGCTCCAACAAATAAGGAATTTATTATTTCCCAAAGCAGCTCATTTCGTCTTTTTAAAGCTCTTCTAATTCATAGATTTCCTCCTAAAACTGAGCTGAGATCTATCTTCTTCTAGTATTCACCATTAGTTCCAGTTTCACACTTCAGTTAAATTAGTAGTCTAACTCCATTTCTGCATGAGTCTTCAAATATTCTAAAATACCTTTCATTTCTCCCCTTCTCCCTTTTCACCAAGTTCCCTTTTCTGTGAACCTAGTCTTTTTTCTGTTCTTTAGAGTACATGGTTTTGAGTCTCAACCCTCTTCCTACTCAGTTTCAATAACCACAGTCCTGTTTATTTATATCATTTTTGAAAAGTGATGCATAAAACTAAAGAATGCCACAGGTGTTGCCTGAAGAGTAGAGTTGAATTTCATTATCACCATCCATGTCCTAGATATTATACTTTTGTTTATGCAGCTCAACAGCAAATTAGCTATTTTATTCCAGCTCCCTCATGCTGCTGACTCACATAGTATTTTCTGTAATTATAGTATGACCGCTAGGTCTCCTTATACTTGTGCAACTGTGAATTCACATTTTCAACATCCTATTCCTGTGCCTGAAGAACCTGTACTTACACGAAGAGGCAGTTGTTCGAACACAACAAAGAGATTCTGCGTGGTTTAAAATCAGGAAAGTTATGCATCAAGGTTGTATCCTTTCAGCTTATTTATTCAATCCATATAGTGATTTAAAGCATTAAAAAGCAAAGATGTTACTTTAGGACTAAGGTGTATCTGACCCAAGCCATGGTGTTTTCAGTCACCTCATATGCATGTTCCCCACGTGTCTGTCACTTTGTCGTACTATGAAGGTTTACGTGTTGCTGTGATGCTTGAAGTTATGCCACTGATATACAGATGCCAACAGGGTCACCCATGGAGGACAAGTTTCAAGTGAGCTTCCAGATTAAGAAAGACTAGGAAGAAGGACCCAGCGGTCTACTTATGAAAACAATTAGCCAGTGAAAACCTTATGAATAGCAGTAGAACATTGTCTTATATAGTGCCAGAAGATGAGCCCCTCAGGTAGGAAGGCACTCAAAAGACGACGGGGGAAGAGCTGCCTCCTCAAAGTAGAGTCAACCTTAATGACGTGGATGGAGTAAAGCTTTCTGGACCTTCATTTGCTGCTGTGGCATGACTTAAAATGAGAAGAAACAGATGCAAACATCCATTAATAATTGGAACCTGGAATGTACGAAGTATGAATCTAGGAAAATTGGAAAGATAGAAAATTAAATGGAACACATAAAGACCGATATCAGTGAGCTGAAATGGACTGGCATCAGCCATTTTGAATCGGACGATCATATGGTCTACTATGCCAGGAATGAAAACTTGAAGAAGAATGGTGTTGCATTCATCGTCAAAAAGAACATTTCAAGATCTATCCTGAAGTACAACACTGTCAGTGATAGGATAATATCCATACGCCTACAAGGAAGACCACTTAATACGACTATTATTCAAATTTACGCACCAACCACTAAGGCCAAAGATGAAGAAATAGAAGGTTTTTATCAGCTGTTGCAGTCTGACGTTGATCGAATATGCAGTCAAGATGCACTGATAATTACTGGTGACTGGAATGCGAAAGTTGGAAACAAAGAAGGATGGGTAATTGGAAAGTATGGCCTTGGTGATAGAAACGAAGCTGGAGATCACATGATTGAATTTTGCGAGACCGACAACTTCCTCATTGCAAATACCATTTTTCACCAACATAAATGGCAACAACACACATGGAAACCCTGGTGGCATAGTGGTTAAATGCTATGGCTGTTAACCAAAAGGTCAGCAGTTCAAATCCACCCGGTTCTCCTTGGAAACTCTATGCGGCAGTTCTACTCTGTCCTATAGGGTCATGATGAGTAGCAATCGACTCAATGGAAATGGGTTTGGGTTTTTTTTTTTAATACACATGGACCTTGCCAGACGGAAAACACAGGAATCAAATCGACTACATATGTGGAAAGAGAAAATGGAAAAGCTAGTATCATCACTCAGAACAAGGCCAGGGGCCCACTGTGGAACAGATCATCAATTGCTCATATGCAAGTTCGAGTTGAAACCGAAGAAAATTAGCACAAGTCCATGAGATCCAAAGTTACAGACCATCTCAAGAACAGATATGACTCATTGAACACTAATGACCGAAGACTAGACAAGCTATGGAATGACTTCAACAACATCATACATGAAAGCAAGAGGTCATTAAAAAGACAGGAAAGAAAGAAAAGACCAAAATGGATGTCAGAAGAGGCTCTGAAACTTGCTCTTGAAGGTCCAGTAGCTAGCGCAAAAGGAAGACATGATGAAGTAAAAGAACTGAAGATTTCAAAGGGTGGCTCAAGAAGACAAAGTAAAATATTATAATGACATGCGCAAAGAGCTGGAAATAGAAAACCAATAGGGAAGAACAAGCTCAGCATTTCTCAAGCTGAAAGAACTAAAGAAAAAAAATCAAGCCTCGAGTTGCAATAATAAAGGACTCTAGGGAAAATATTAAATGACACAGGAAGCATCAAAAGAAGATGGAAAGAACATAGAGTCACTATACCAAAAAGAATTGGTCAATATTCAGCTGTTTCAAGAGGTAGCATATGATCAGGAATCGATGGCACTAAAGAAGCACTGAAGGCACTGGAAAAAACAAGGCTCCAGAAATTGACAGAATATCAACTGAGATGTTTCAAAAAATGAATGCAGCACTGGAAATGCTCACTAGTCTATGCCAAGAAACTTGGAAGACAGCTACCTGGCCAACCGAGGGGAAGAGATCTATATTTATGCCTATTGCCAAGAAAGGTGATTTAACTGAATGCAGAAATTATCAAACAATATCATTAATATCACATGCAAGTAAAATTTTACTAAAGAGCATTCAAAAGCAGCTGCAGCAGTATATCGACAGGGAACTGCCAGAAATTCAGGCCGGGTTCAGAAGAGGACATGGAACCAGGGATATCATTGCTGAAGTCAGGTGGATCTTGGCTGAAAGCAGAGAATACCAGATAGATGTTCACCTGTGTTTTATTGACTATGTAAAAGCATTTGTGTGGATCAGAACAAATTATGGATAACATTGTGAAGAATGGGAATTCCAGAACATTTAATTATGCTCATGAGAAACCTGTACATAGATCAAGAGGTAGTTGTTTGGACAGAACGAGGGGATACTACATAGTTTAAAGTCAGGAAAGCTGTGCATCAGGGTCATGTACTTTCACCATACCTATTCAATCTGTATACTGAGCAAACAATCCAAGAAACTGGGCTATATGAAGAAGATTGGAGCATCAGGATTGGAGGAAGACTCATTAACAACTTGCCTTATGCAGATGACACAACCTTGCTTGCTGAAAGTGAAGAGGACTTGAAGGACGAAGATCAAAGACCACAGCCTTCAGTATGGATTACACCTCAACATAAAGAAAACAAAAATCCACACAACTAGACCAATAAGCAACATCATGATAAATGGAGAAAAGATTGAAGTTGTCAAGGATTTCATTTTACTTGGATCCACAATCAACACCCGTGGAAGCAGTAGTCAAGAAATCAAAAGACACATTGCATTGGGCAAATCTGCTGCAAAAGACCTCTTTAAAGTGTTGAAAAGCAAAGATGTCACCTTAAAGACTAAGGTACGCCTGACCCAAACCATATGTATTTTCAATCGCATCATATGCATGCAAAAGCTGGACGATGAATAAGGAAAACAGAATTGTCTTTTGAATTGTGATGCTGGCGAAGAATGTTGAATATACCATGAACTGCCAAAAGAACTAAAAAATCTGTCATAGAAGTACAACAGAATGCTCCTTAGAAGCAAGGGTGGCGAGACTGCGTCTTACATACATTGGACACGTTGCCAGGAGATATTAGTCCCCGAAGAAGACATTACACTTGGTTAAGTACAAGGTCAATGAAAAAGACGAAGACCCACAATGAGATGGTTTGACACAGTGGTTCCAACAATGGACTAAAGCATAACAGTGATTGTGGGCATGGCGCAGGACCAGGCAATATTTTGTTCAGTTGTGCGTAGGGTGGCTATGACTTGGAATCAACCCGACGGCACCTAACAGCAACAACATGTACATATGAAAGCTGGACAGTTGAATAAGGAAGACTGAAGAAGAATCTATGCCTTTGAATTATGGTGTCGATGAAGAATATTGAAGATACCATGTGCTGCCAGAAAAACAAACAAATCTGTCTTGGAAGAACAGCGAAAATGCTCCTTAGAAGCAAGGATGGCAAGGCTTCATCTGACATACTCTGAGCATGTTATCAGGAGGGACCAGTCCCTGGAGGACATCATGCTTGGTAAAGCAGAGGGTCAGTGAAAAAAAGGAAGACCCTCAATGAGGTGGACTGACACAGTGGTTGCCAACAATGGGCTCAAGCATAACAACAATAATTGCGAGGCTGGCACAGGACAGGGCAGTGTGTTTTGTTCTGTTGTACGTAGGTTCGCTATGAGTTAGAACCAACTTGACAGCACCTAACAACAACAATATTCCTGTGCCTTGTTTGCATGACTTACATGCAATATTTTACAATTTTCCATGTTAAGCTACACGTCTGAGATTGGGATGGTTAGCATGATGAGCCATTTTGATTTATGCTTCTGTCATTCAACCTAACTCCTCTCCTTCACAGTTCTATTCCATCATCAACTTGCCTTCCCTAGTCATTGAGTAAATTATTGGACAAATTAGGAAGAGAATAGAGATCTGAAATTCTGCCCTGACTTTGAGTACTTTTTTTCTGGGGTGACTTTAATTATCACATTAGCAGCTTTTAGACAGGGTTGATTTAACCGTGTGCTTCCACTTACTCTCGAGGATTCTGTAGGAGACCATAACTAATGCTTTACTGACATCCAGAGAGTCCTTGTCCGCTGTGTCCCACAACTGCAACTTGATACTCCAGGCAATCTTCTGTTAGAGGATACACAAGGTCCTTAATTTCTTCTTCTTATTTTCTTTCTTTACCTCCAAGGAATCAGTCTCACCAAATGCTCATATTGGTGCTGCTAAAGTCCTAAGCTTGACTGCTTTCCCAGCAGGGCCGGCTTCATGGGCATATGACCACGTTCAGATGGGTCCTGCACTTGTTTTAATGCTCTTCTGTCACCATCTTGAGATTCTTAATTTTTTTTTTCTTTGCATTTGTGCTTTGGACATAAAATCCATTAGGATACTGGTATGTGACATGACCAGAGGAGGTATGCACAATATGTGTCCACCATTGTTGCTGTCCCATTCACATATCGTGCTGATGAGCACAGAATTCTGGTGGGCCCGTGATGTTCAGCAATACTCAAAATGAGTACAAAATAAGCTTGTTGCTTCTAAGACTGTGTAAGTGCAGGCGCCGAAAGCCCTGAGGAGCCACGTTTTCTGTTCGAACCATAGCTTGCTTCAGATGCAATGGAGTTCCAAGAAACATAAATGACTAAGAACCCTATTCCATGTTTTCTTATTTGTGCTACTTCCCTGTATTAGCCAAACTTTTACACTGAAATTGATGACATAGAAGGAAAGAAAAAGATAAAGGAACCCACAGCTCCTTTTCCTTTCAGTCCATCCTTACTCATCAGTAAGCTGAAAGTAGAGTGTTGATAGAATGCATGCATATTAAGAAGTGAAATAAAAACTGTGTCCTATAGGGTCACTATGAGTCATAATCGACTTGACAGCACTGGGTTTTTTGGGAGTTAGTTGTGTGCACTCTTTCCACTCTTCTGTTTAGAACGATATGCATGTATGAACTGAAATACATGAATTGTGTAATTTTGCTGTTAAATTTTGGCATAAAGCTTAATGCTGTTATATTTTCATTTGAAGCTGGCACTGAACAATATAAAATTGAATGGTAGAATTCATGCTAATAATTTAAATTTTTAATTTCTCTTTACATAAACTGACACTAAACAGCAAATTAAAAAAATACCCTGACAAGTAGAGAGGCTGCAAAAAAAGGGGAAAAAATTATATTTTAGTCCCTTTAGTAGTATTTGTCCTGTTTTTTGTTCAAGGGTCCCCTCTTGTTCATATCTCAGTGGGCTCCACAAATAATATAGCCACCACTATTTCCAGGGTGATTGTTCAAAATATTCAACAGCAAGCACAGAATGGGTCACTCCTAATTAGAACAGATACGTAAGCCGTCAGCAATGGGTGCCAACCAGTACGTAGAACTGTTCAGGTGGTATAATTTATGATAGAAGCAGGCAAAATTATGGAATCTCTTGACATACACTGAACAAGTTTGGACCGGTTCCCTACTCCCTCTGCCCCACCACCTACTTGTCTCCAAACTGTCACACTGCATCAAGCCACCTTTTAATAAAAAGCAGGATTCCTTGTTCTGGACTTGAAAAACAAATAAAAATACATTATTTCCAAGGAAAAACTTAAAGTGAAAAACTCTATTAGACCCTTGTGAAATTTATGGAAATCATTGGCTGATTTACCATTTCCCATACAGACCATCCGATGTCAGACCTGTTACGTTTTCATTTCTTAACTCGTCCCGGAAAGCATTTTTCGTTGAAGAAACTCAGTGCACCAGATGCTTTTCTAAAGGCAAGGGGAGAGGGTGATAGTTATAAACTTGTCCATACATCACTTCTTCTAACAAAGTCCACAGATCTTTGCCCTCCTAAGGCACTTACTGATGGCTGCTGGTATTCTTACATATAAACATTTTGGGGCTTTCAATTGAAATGCAGTCATAATGAGGAAATTCTTGATTCTAATTTGTTCAGAACTCACTCCCAACAGAAGGTTAAGGATAATTTCTGTCCCCGTGCTATTTCCTCAGCTTACCCAGCTCCCAATCCCCAACTCCCCAGTCACACCTTCAACCTGCCCAGGTCTTAGACTATAATCACACTGAAAAATCAAATTATCTTCACATTTTATGTATATCCTCATCTGTGTCAGTTGTCCAAATTAATATCCCTCTTTCTAAAATACCCTCCCCTCTCTCTTCTCCTATATCTCCACACATCTTTTAAGGTTTTAGTTCAATCCTTTCCCTACAAAGTCTCCTGTATTACACCTGCATTCCTGTTTCCAAATTGTCCATTTTGAGACCATAAATCTCAATATCTTAATAAAAACCAATTAATCTACCACACATTTAGACAGCATCCACAGTTCAAGTGCAGTGAAGGCTGATCTGAAAAAATTTATACATGAAAATATCTATACATGTACATCTATGAGGAAACCCTGGTGGTGTAGTGGTTAAGCGCTACAGCTGCGAACCAAAGGGTCCACAGTTCGAATCTGCCAGGCGCTCCTTGGAAACTCTATGGGGCAGTTCTGCTCTGTCCTATAGGGTCGCTGTGAGTCGGAATCAACTTGATGACACTGGGTCGGGTTTGGTACATCTATGAAAAATTGAAATCTATTTAACGTGACAGAAAGAATATTGGCTTTAAGTTCAAATACTGATGTTCTTACTTTCTAACATGGGGTCTTTGGAAATTCCTCTATCTTTATAAACATATATGTTTATTTGCAAAATGATAACAATATCCACCTCATACGGTTGTTATGGAGTCCCTGGGTGGTGCAACAATTAACACCCTCAGTTGCTAACTGAAAGGTTGGAGGTTCAACTCCACCCAGAGACACCTCAAAAGAAAGGTCTGGCAGCCTACTTCCAAAAAATCAGCCATTGAAAACCCTGTGGAGCACAGTTCTATTATGACACACATGGGGCCACCATGAGTCAGAATCAACTCAGTAGCAACCGGTTTGGTTACAAGTGTGAAATTCTCTTTTAATATATGGCAACCAACTAGTAAAATGACTGGCATATAGTAATCACTCACTAAATAATAGCTATCTGTGGTAGAAAGTACTCAATCCCTGCCTGCCTGATTATTCATCATTTCAATATAAGTCAGTACTACAAAAAGGTAGTATCTTCTGCCACCAATCAATTTCATGTAAAATTAAACACATACCCATATAAGATACATAGTTGTTGTTGTTAGCTGCTGTTGAGTCAGTTCCAACTCATAGCAACCCTATGTACAACAGAACAAAACACTGCCCAGTCCCGCGCCATTCTCACAATATTTGCTATGCATTGTTGCAGCACTGTGTAAATCCATCTCATGGAGGGTCCTCTCTTTTTCACTAACCCTCTACTTTACCAAGCATGATGTCCTTCTCCAGAGACTGGTCCCTCCTGAAAATATGTCCAAAGTAAGTGAGACAAAGCCTTGCCATCCTTGCTTTTAAGGAGCGTTTTGGCTGTACTTCTTCCAAGGCAGATTTATTCTTTCTTCTGGCAGTCCATGGTATATTCAACGTTCTTCCATAACACCATAATTCAAACTCATTGATTCTTCTTCAGTCTCCCTTATTCATTGTCCAGGTTTCACATACATATGAGGTGATTGGAAATACCACGGCTTGGGTCAGGAGCACCTTAGACAACAAAGTGACATTCTTGCTTTTCAACACTTTAAAGAAAGATTTTTTGCAGCAGATTTGCCCAAAGCAGTACATCATCTGATTTCTTGACTTCTGCTTCCAGGGGCATTGACTGTGGATCCAAGTAAAATGAAATCCTTGACAATTTTAATCTTTTCTCTGTTTATCATAATGTTGCTTATTGGTCCAATTGAGAGGATTTTTGTTTTCTTTATGTTGAGGTGTAATCCGTGCTGAAGGCTGTAGTCTTTGATCTTCAGTAAGTGCTTCAAGTCCTCTTCACTTTCAGCAAGCAAATTTGTGTCATCTGCATAACACAGGTTGATAATGCGTCTTCCTCCAGTCTTGATGCTGTGTTCTTCTTCATATAGTCCAGTTTACCAGGTTATTTACTCACCATACACATTGAATAAGTATGGTGAAAGGACACAACCCTGATGTACACCTTTCCTGACTTTAAACCATGCAGTATTCACTTGTTCTGTTCAAATGACTGCCTCTTGGTCTAAAAGTACAGGTTTCTCATGAGGACAATTAAATGTTCTGGAATTCCCATTCATCGCAATGTTATCTGTAATTTGTCATGATGCACACAGTCAAATGCCTCAGCATAGTCAATAAAACACAGGTCAACATCTTTCTGCTATTCTCTGCTTTCAGCCAAGATCCATCTGACATCAGCAATGATATCCTTGTTCCTCATCTTCTTCTGAATCTGGCTTGAACTCCTCACAGTTCCATGTTCACGTACAGCTGCAACTGCTTCTGAATGATCTTCAGCAAAATTTTGTGTGATATTAATGATATTGTTCGATAATTTCACATTCTGTTGGATCGCCTTTCTTTGGGATCGGTACAAATATGGATCTTTTCCAGTCAGTAGGCCAGGTAGCTGTCTTCCAAATTTCTTGACATAAACGAGTGAGCATCTCCAGCACTGCATTCGTTTGTTGAAACATCTCAATTGGTATTCCGTCAATTTCTGGAGCCTTGTTTTTCACCATTCCATTAGTTTTATCATGTGTAATAAAATACGTATTGTATGTGTGTGTATATACATATATATATACAGACATACCCATGCACACACTAATATATATATATGTATATATATGTAATTAGTCTTGAATGTTTAGGAAGGCTGTTGTAAGTAAAATGGAGAACATGTTGGTGAGAACCAAAACGAAAACAGCAATTGCTCAGGAGATTAGAATCAGACGTGTGGGCGTGTTTAGCAGAGTCCAATATGCGCCAAGGTATAAAGAATGGCCTTGTGGTTTCTTGGTCCCTGTGGCAAAATAGAAACAAAAGGTCTACATTTCTTCAGAGAGTCCCATGAGGAATATCCTGAGTGCCCCATTCCTGTTGGCCAAGCATTTTAATGCCTTACTGACCTGGAGCAGGTTAAAAATTATAGGACACAGATGAGATTAATGTGACAGCCCCTTGCATCATTTTTCTCACCTTAGTGACCCTAGTCCCCAGAATGCCATTTTTTTAATAAAATGTGTGAACACTGGAGGATTTAACAGGTTGTCTTTATTTTGCTTATTTCTCCAAAATCCTGCTCTATAAACTTTTTGGCCTTTCAGCTACAGAAATTATTTCTCAGGGATTTATAAAAGTGTCAATGTTACCAGGCAGTCTGATGATGCATGGTATACTTCTTACTAGAGCAAAGGCGATGGTGAAGGTATTGCTTTGAATCGAACACTGACACTGGGCCAGATTCTGACATGGAAGACATTCTCTGACGCAGTTGGTTACAAATGTGCAGGAAGCTGTGATGCTGTGTGCATGAGAGGCACACCACCCATCAGGAAAGCCAAGCCAAGCTTTGAGATGAGAACTTACAGAAAACCTCAGAATTGTTCTTATGTTAGCTAATTTGGAATCTTGAACTAAAATGCATTGCATATATGTCAGGGTGCTAAGGGGCAGCAATAGGGGAACCTGTTCCTTCTTCATCTGACTAATTCCTACTTAGCCTTCGGAGCTCAGCTAAGCCATTACCTTCTTCAAGACATTTTCTGTTAACCCCACCACAATCATCAATACCACTTCCACCACCACCTCTGCCTCCTCTGCTACCACTCTACCACCCTCCCTGCTGCCTCTGCACCCAAAACCCCCACTGCCATTACCACCATTGCAGCCCAGCCTACTTAGGTGACCTCTCACATGCCTCTTTCAAGGCCAAATCACACTATATTTAATTGTCATTTGTTACTCTTTCACTAGACTTATTTTTTTGGAGATATGAACTGCTTTTGTTCTCCTTGTTTTCCCAGTGCCTAATAAAGAGCCTATCCTACAGTTGGCTCTAAATAAATATTTTCTGAATGAATGAGCAAATCCAAATATCGAATTACCACTCAGAAATGTTTCCTATATGGAGTTGTCTTATTTTTAACAAATTATAGATAGCCTGATTCTCAGACTGTGGCAATTATCTAGTAACTTCATTCTTTCCAGCCACTAAGGAATTCTAAAGGAGCAATTTACTGAGTGACACCTTAGTGACCAGAAAGGTAATGTGGTTAATTCCAAAAGTAATTTCCAGGCAGACTTTACTCACAGGAAAACTGTGGCCATAGTTTAATTCAGTGCACTGTCTTCCCAAGTACCTGAAAAATCTGTATACAGTGGGTGTTGCCTGTTGGAAGCCAGTTTTGAAAACTGGCTATAAGGAAACCCCAGTCCCCTAATATCTTGACTTATGACTTAGGTCACCTATATATTGAAATTTTTGTTTGACTCTAACATGGATTGTCAAATTGCTGACATATCCCAAAACAATGGTGGGGTGGGGGGCTGAAGTTATTTTGTTCATTTCAAAAAGACATCCTTCTCTTTGTGAAACTTGCACAAAGAAGAAAGAGATAGGAAAATGGAAGCAGAGTTTTAAAACACATATTTATATACCCAAGATAACACAGTCAATACTTCTGAAAACCAGCATGACTTCAGAGTCTGTGATTTCAAGTAACATGAAACTTTCTCATTCTACCTGGTCCTAACTCTGCCCTTAACAAAGTGACATTAAGGAAGTGACTTCAATCTTCTGTTTCCTTTCCTATAATTTTCGGGATGGGGGTTGACATAGGGTACCCGAAAGATCCTTCATGTTCTGTGGTTTTATAAACTAATTATCAGTACCAGCTGTTCCCTGTTTTCTCTCTGCTACTCTCTCTATTAGAAACAAAAGACCCATATATCAGAGAGAGATCTACAGATGAGCATCTACTCAGTGATTTCAGGGTTTTGTTTTCATTTTCTTTTCTTTCTTCCTTTTTTTTTTTTAACTTACACAATGAAAGAGAAGTTGCTTCCTTCTGCTGTCATGTCTAGAATTATAGGCACAATAACTACGATTGAATGTTAAGGCCTTCATCAATCAAATTCCTCCAGGGTTTATTGTTTACCTCGTTTCAATAATTCAAACCCTCATAACACAAAAAGAAAATAAGAAAGACAGACAGAGTTACATGGATCCCCAGGCTGCTATTGTCACTGATTCCTTTAGACAGCATGTTCCCAGAGAAAGAACAAATTCTGTCCAAGTATAGTCCATCCATTCATTTACCACCCAGCATTCACCAAGAATGGAGATTCTAGTTGCTTCCCACTCCATCCTTCTCCCCACCTCAGGGAAAGGAAGATACAGGAAGAAGGCAAGAGGAAATGTGGGAAGGGAGAAAGTAAAGATTGACTTTGCTTTTGAGGTTCAGAATTATGTGCCCTTGATCATCATGTTTCTGTATTTTCTTTATTGTTGTTTTTTTCTTATTAATGTTATTTATAAAATTTATTTTTAAAAAGTTCCAGCCTGTGTCAACTGACAGCTTCTTGTCCCCATGGAGGTACTAGGGTCTGCAGTATAACCTAGAAGACAGAAGCAGTGGGAGTGACTCAGGAAGCCCAACTGAAAAGGTGCAGAACTTGCCAGTAAGTGGCCATCCCCCTAAAAAGAGACTTTGGGCACACATAATCACTGTTCCCTTCCCACTTAGGTGTCCCCCTTATATATTTGCTCCTTTGAAGCAGACTCTCTGCAATGTATTAAGTAACTTGAAGCCCCTAAATGTAGAACTTTCTTTATGCATTCAGTTCACCTATTTAAAATTTTGTCAATGGTTATGGTTGTTAGTTGCTATGGAGTTGCCCCTCAACTCATGGCGACCCCACGAAGAACCTGACGAAATGCTGTCCAGTTCTGCACCCTCCCCATTATCAGTTGTGAATCAGACTATTGTGATACATAGGGTTTTCACTGGCTAATTTTCAGAAGTAGATTGCCAGGCCTTTCTTCCTAGTCCATCTTGGTCTGGAAGCTCTGCTGAAACCTGTTGAGCAATAGTACCCTAAAAGTAATGGCATTAGGAAAATAGGTACCAAATAACCCAGTGCCTTCGAGTCTATTTATTTATTTATTTAAGTACCAAATAGGGACATCATATAAACAAATTCTCCTGTTGGTATGCTCCGTTGCTATTCTTAAGGTTTTCACTGGCCAACTTTTTCAGAATTAAACTGCCAGGTCCTTCCTCCTAGTATCTGAAAGCTCCACTGAAACCTGTCTACCATGGGTGAACCTGCTGGTATTTGAAATTTGATATAGTGCTGGAAGATGAGCCCCTCAGGTTGGAAAGCTCTCAAAAGTTGACTGTGGAAGAGTTGCCTCCACAAAGTACATTCGACCTTAATGAGTCAAGTTTTCAGGAACTTCATCTGCTGATGTGGCATGACTCAAAATGAGAAGAAACAGTTGCAAACATTCATTAATAATGAAAAGGTGGAATGTACAAAGTATGAATCTAGGAAAATTGAAAGTCATCAAAAATGAAATGGAATGCATAAACATCAATATCCTAGTCATTAGTGAGCTGAAATGGACTGGTATTAGCCATTTTGAATCAGGCAATCATATGGTCTACTACACTGGGGATGACAACTTGAAGAGGAATGGGATCGTTTTTATTGTCAAAAAGAACATTTTGAAATTTGTCCTATCAGCGACAGGATAATAACCATACCCCTAAAAGGAAGGCCAGTTATTACAACTATTATTCAAATTTATGTACCAACAACTAAGACTAAAGATGAAGAAATTGAAACAAAGAAGGATCCATAGTTGGAAAATATGGCCTTGGTGGTAGAAAGAGCCCTGGAGATCGCATGATAGAATTTTGCCAAACCAATGAGTTCTTCATTGCAAATACCTTTTTTCAACAACTTAAACAGCAACCACCCATGTTGGCTTTGCCAGATGGAATACACAGGAATCGAATCGACTACATATGTGAAAAAAAGACGATGGAAAAGCTCAATATCATCATTCAGAACAAGGCCATGGGCCAACTACAGAACAGACCATCAATTGTTCATATGCAAGTTCAAGTTCAAGTTGAAGAAAACCAGAACAAGCCCAGCAGAGTGAAAGTATGACCTTGAGTATATCCCACCTGAATTTAAAGACCACTTCAAGAATAGGTTTGACTCACTGAACACTGATGACCAAAGACCAGAGGAGTTGTGGAATGGCATCAAGGACATCACACATGAAGAAAGCAAGAAGTCATTAAAAACACAGGAAAGAAAGAAAAGAACAAAATGGATGTCAGAAGAGACTCTGAATGTTGCTCTTGAATGTAGAGTAGCTGAAGCAAAAGGAAAAAATGATGAAGTAAAAGAGCTGAACAGAAGATGTCAAAGCTTGAGAAGACAAAGTAAAGTATTATGGTGGAATGTGCAAGGCCCTAGAGATAGAAAACCAAAAGGGAAGAACACCCTCGGCTTTTCTCAAGCTGAAAGAACTGAAGAAAAAAATTCAAGTCTCAAGTTGTAACACTGAAGGATTCTATGGGAAAAATATTAGACAACACAGGGGGCATCAAAAGAAGATGGAAGGAATACACAGAGTCACTGCACCAAAAAGAATTGGTTGACATTCAACCATTTCAGGAGGTATCATATCATCAGGAACCAACTGTACTGAAGGAAGAGGTCCAAGCTGCACTGAAGGCATTGGTGAAAAACAAGGCTCCAGGAACTGACTGAATACCAGTCAAGATATTTCAACAAAAGAATGCAGCTCTGGAAGTGCTCACTTGTCTATGCCAAGAAATTTGGAAGACAGCTACCTGGCGAACCATTGGAAGAGATCCATATTTGCACCCATTCCAAAGAAAGGTGTTCCAACAACATGTGTAAATTATCAAAAAATATCATTAATATCACACACAAATAAAATTTTGCTAAAGATCCTTCAAAAACTGTTGCAGCAGTACGTTGACAGAGAACTGCCAGAAATTCAGGCTGGATTCAGAAGAGAACATAGAACAAGAGACATCATAGTTAATGTCAGAAGAACCATGGCTGACAGCAGAAAATACCAGAAAGATGTTTACCTATGTTTTATAGACCATGCAAAGGCATTCAACTGTGCCAATCATAACAAATTATGGATAATATTACAAAGAATGGGAATTCCAGAGCTCTTAATTGTGCTCATGAGGAAACTGTACTTAGACCAAGAGGCAGTCATTTGAACAGAACAAGGAGATATGGGGTGGTTTAAAGCCAAGAAAGGTTTGTGTCAGAGTTGTATCCTTTCACCACACCTATCCAATCTGTATATTGAGCAAATAATCCAAGAAGCTGGACTATACAAAGAACAGGGCGTCAGGATTAGAGGAAGACTCATAAACAACCTGTGATATGCAGATGACACAACCTTGCTTGCTGAAAGTGAAGAGGACTTGAAGCACTTACTGATGAAGATCAAAGACTATAGCCTTCAGTATGGATTATTCCTCAACGTAAAGAAAACAAAAATCATCATAATTGGACCAATAAGCAACATCACAATAATTGGAAAAAATATTGAAGTTGTCAAGAATTTCATTTTGCTTGGATCCACAATCAATGCCTATGGAAGCAGCCGTCAAAAAATCAAATGATGGATTGTATTGGGCAAATCTGCTGCAAAAGACCTCTTCAAAGTCTTCAAAAGCAAAGATGTCACTTTGAAGACTAAGATGTGCCTAACCCAAGCCATGGTGTTTTCAATCGCATCATATGCATTGAAAGCTGTACAATGAATAAGGAAGACTAAGAAGAATTGATGCCTTTGAATTATGATATTGGCAAAGAATATTGAATATACCATGGACTGCCGGAAGAGAGAACAAATCTATCTTGGAAGAACTACAGTCAGAATGCTCATTAGAAGCAAGGATGGTGAGACTACGTCTCACATACTTTGGACATGTTATCAGGAGGGACCAGTCTGTGGAGAAGGACATCATGCTTGGTAGAGTAGAGGGTCAGTGAAAAAGAGGAAGACCCTCAACCAGATGGATTGACACAGTGGCTACAACAATGGACTTGAACATAGGAAAGATTGTAGGATGGCGCAAGACCAGGCAGTGTTTCATTCCGTTGTACATAGGGTCGCTATGAGTCGGAATTGACTTGACAGCACCTAACAACAACAACCTGTTGGTATATATACCTTTCTCTATAACAATTTTTCTGTAATGGAAAAAATATAAAGCCATCTCTGATAATATTGGAGCTTTAAAGTTTTCATTATTTCAAAACAGGGTATATTTTTTATTCCTCTTTTCTAATATAAACAAAGAATCCCTTGAGGATCTCACATTTACACAGCAATAAGCCTATGGAATGCTGGTATACCAACTCTCCTTAAAAAAAAAAAAAATCCTGATTTGTAGTGTTTGCCAATTTCATGCTATAAATTCCTCTGTTGTTTTTGTTGGTATTAGTGGCTACCAAGTCAATTCCTACCCCATGTGTGCAGAGTAGATCTGCTCCATAGGGTTTTCAGGCTATGACCCTCCAGAAGTATATCCCAGATCTTCTTCTGAGGCGCCTCTGGGTAGATTCCAGTGCCAACTTTTAGGCTAGTAGTCCAGCACTTAACCTTTTGTTACACCCAGGGACTCCCATAAATACTCCTACCATGGCCAGTTTCAGTCTACTAACGGTTAAACAACCAGCTTGCAAAATATCTGAACATTTAGCAATTGGATTTGCCAGGTAGTACAAGCCAGCTCCAGCACACCAGCGTCGCATAATTAAAAAAAACAACCTAAGAATTCTTTAGGAGCCCTGGTGGTCCAGTAGTCAAGAGTTCACCTGCTAATCAAAAGGTCAGCAGTTTCAACCACTGACACTTCATGGAAGAAAGATGTCTCACTCTGTTTCTGTAAAGATTACAGCTTTGAAAACCCTATGGGACAGTTCTACTCTGTCCTATAGGGTCACTATCTGCCACAGTCAACTCAACAGAAATGGGTAAGAATTCTTTTCAGAAAGTAAATTATTTAAATAACTGGAATAAACCACTCAGAGTCCATAATTGCTTCCTTCTAAATAGTCAAAAACACTGGCTTTCTGAAGTGAAGCCTGATGGAGCGGTGGTTAAAATGTTCAGCTGATAACTGAAAGGTAGGTGGGCAGCTCTGCAAGAGAAAGATGTGGTAGCCGTCTGCTTCTGTAACGATAACAGCCTTGGAAACCATATGGGGCAGTTTTCCCTGTCCTATAGGGTTGCTGCGAGTTCAAGTCGACTTGACAGCAATGGGTTTCATTTGGTTTGGTTTTGGCCTCCTGAAAATGTCACCAAAATAACCTGACGATAAAGCAAAGCTGAGTTCATTACTTACTCCAGTAACGGAGATGGCTACATTACAGCATCTTTGTAGCATCTCAGAGGGAGCAAGGCAAAGGTGGGATATTTAAGGGGTTTTGGGGATCTGGATTAAGCAGGTTTTCAGTGAGGGTGAAGAGGGCTTGATTAGGACAGGCCAAGTTTTTTCACATAATATTTTAGAATTAGTAGACACATCAAGGCAAGGTTTCCAAGTGAATCTAGATGAGCAAACAATCATTTGATGCTAAAGGGGTTATTTATTTTGATGAGGGTAAGTTGTGTAGTCTGGTGTTCAGATCAATAGATTTGGGAAAACTTCCTGAGACAATGAAGTTACTTATAACTTCATCTTCCTGGGTGAGAATTTCCTGGAATTTTAAAAATCATGTTGATGAAATCAGTCAAATATAAAAATTATTTTAACAAATACAACTGAATAATAAAGTTCTGTGTGGATGTAGGCGGTTCGGGTTCCCAGAAACCAAGCTACGCAAACATAAAGCCATCTCTGCCGGCAACTGGTGATTCATTTTTTCGCCCCAAATCATGGGGATAGTCATAGCTAATAACATTAAAAGACATCTATGGAGCCCTGACAAGTGTTCTGGAGCTCCAAAATACAGAAAGAATAGCAAGCTGTGAGTCGGCTAGGCATTCGCCAGCTTGGTGTAATCAGAAAATTCACAGATAGCCCTTCCACAGAAATGTTACAAAGTACCTGCCACTGCCCTTTTCTCTCTTTGTGATACATATTGATCTTGAAATGACAGATGTTTCTACACAGAGTACTACTAACACCACGTCTCTAATATTTTAGTGTGAAAGGATCATTAGTTCATTCATTACTCAAATATTTATAAAGTGCCTATTCATTTTCAGACTATAGCAAGCAATGCAGTCACCAAGATGGACATAAATATTTTTTAAGTTATTTCAAGATGTTGTCAACTTAAAGAGAAAAACAAGGGGTGCCGTTGATTACGAAATCTCTACTACTCGTGAACTTTCCATTTTAAGAGTTTTTTTATTTACGTGTAAAAAGCAAAGCATGTCAGCCTTGCCTGCCCTTAAATGAGGGTCATGTGCATTCAGTTTAGTGTAGGACATTACATTATTCATTAGCCTAAAAATTATTTTATCGTGTATTGGTAGGTATGTTGTTAATGTTTCTGCTTTTAACAGCATTACTATCCCCATCAGAGTCTAAAAGTGCATAACCAGTGAAACTGATTCTAAATACTCCCATAAGAAGAGGCATAAAATTGCAACGGGAATGACAGGTGTGGGGAGGCGGGGGCGATATGAGGATAGGAGGACTGTGTAGCTAAAGCATCAGTGTCAATTCCAGCAGCCTCTAAATGTTTATTCAGAAGGATGCTAAAAGTTTGAGAAATTAAAGGTGAACACGGTTAAATCCTATTAATAAACTCTGTCCCACAGAGGTTCCATAGATTGGTGTTATCTTTAAATCTGTACGACATCAAAGGGAACACAGGATTTCTGAATGCAAATAATGTAGCTTAAAAGGAATTTTCCAGAACACTTCACGGATAGTGGTGGTGGTGATGGTGGGGTGGGGGGGGTCAATAGACATTGTGGTTAAAACTGATCAATTTAGGCTTAAGTTTCTCAAGAAGGAGGAGTCTACAGGCTCTCATTTCCAGCTCTACTGGTGAATTTAAATCCCTCTGAAACTCTCTACTAATGAACATATGGCCTTAAGAACGGTCTTTCAGAATTCACCTCATTCTTCTCGTGTCCTTCTTTATTTATTTCATAGGCTTGTTTACAGTTGGCACTAACGACAGACACATCGGTGCATAGGAAAACTGCATAAAAATATGAAGTATAGGTTCAACATCAGAGAGTAACTTGAAGAAAACAGAGTGGTTTCATGTTTCATAATTTCATATCTTTGACCTTCAGAAGATGAGTGTTAATGAGATGTTAAATAGTTTGAAATTTTTTTTTCTTTGCTATATTAAAGAAAGCTTCTGAAATATTCTGTGCACGCATTTTGAGGCTTAAGGTTAGCTTTTAAGTAACTCAGGAATAAATTTCTGAATAAAGTAAAAATTAAACTTTGATAATCTGGTACGTCGTGAATAAAATATGTCATGTCCAGCTAAGCAATTTTAAAATATTACTTCAACATGTGCACACACATGCACACCTCAAAAGAGTTGAGGAAAAGCTAGGAAATGAGGTACAGATAATTTTCTCCCAACATCTAACTCTGCTTTATAAAATGAAAAATAAATACAGAGACATCTGCCTTCAGTCTGACAGACAAATGATTTATCTTTTGCAAGTACAAGATACTGGAAATTAGTTGTGTTGAAATATATATATACACACACACATATACATAGGGGTAAAAGAATCTGAAGGTATCATTATCTTTTTATAAAAAGTTTTATTTTTACCAAAAAAAGAATGCTCCTTGTAGTCACATTTAAAAAATACACACTAACAAAATGAAAGAAATTAAAATTACCTATAAATCTCATGGCCCAGAGTAAATCATTATTTATGTTTTTACAGTTATCTTTCTAGTCTCCATTCTAAAAATTAAATATATTTTGTTTTTGAAAAATTACTTGATACCTTATTTAGCATTGTTATTTTTTTTTTGATCTCACCATATATCATGAATATTGGTCCATGCTATTAAATGCCAGCCCACAATATTATTGCAAATGACTACATATTTACTTTAATGTTTGATTATACTACCATTTAACTCATGTATGATCAATAGAAATTTGGGTTATTTCCAATTATTTGATATTATAAAAAGTCCTATGATGAATATCTTAAACCTTAACTTATTATCCTCTAAATGAAATATTCCAGAAGCCAAAATATGTTTCCAAATTGGACCCCAGAAATACTGTACACTCTCAACAGTAGAATGTGGAAGTGCTTTTTTCCAAATATCCTCATGAATATTGAGTATTAACATTATCTTACTCTTTGGAAATTTTATAGGTAAAAAAATAAGATCCAATTATTGTTTTGTATATATATATATTTCTTTGATCAGCAATGAGGCAACATAGTTGTATATGTTTGTTTATTATTTCTGTTTCTTCTTTTGAGAATTGATTGTTCACACCCCTTGCTTGATTATTGTCTTTTTTTATTTCTATGAGCAATTATACATTAAGGAATTTAGATCACTGTGGTGGTGATGGTGGGGTGGGGCGGGTGGTCTTGGGTACCTCAATAAAATCCCTATCAACTACCTAGCTAATATTGTTTTCGTAGTTTGTCATCTAACTCTCAATTTTGTTTGTGGAGTGTTAGAAGTGTGAAAGTTTTAAGTGGTTAGGAGTTGAAATCTATCAAACTTGGTCCCCCATTCGTATTTCTGTGTCCAGAGTCCTGCTTAGAAAATCTTTCCATATTCCAGGATTCTTATATTCACTTATTCCTATAACACTATTTAGTCTAATTTCTCAAGAAATTGTTTTGATATATAGTGCAAATTATGACAGCTATATTGCTTCCAAGTAGATAACTAATTGTCCTCCCAAAAAATTATTGAAATTCCATGCCATCACTATGGCTGTGAAATACTACTTTCATTGCACTAAATTTATTGAGTCTGTACTTGAGTCTGTTGTCAGGCTTTCTATTCTGTTCCATTGATCTTTTTAACTGTACCTCGATCAATATTATACTGTTTTGTTCAATAGGTATTTTATCTTTAATAATTAGGCACAACTTTTACTCTATCTCATTAGGTTTAAAAAAGAAGTGATCTCTATTTAATTGATTCTTTTTGATTTTTCTTATCATCAGTGGGATTATCTATGAATATGGTTTTTTATTTCTACGTTGTTAAAATTTTATTGGGTGACTTTTTATATTTTCCTTCTAATTCTATAGAATCACCAAGAGAATGTAACTTGTAAAATCTCTGCTTTTTGAATTTTTAAATATTTTCTTTATGTTCAAATGCATGATCAATTTTTCTAATTGTTCCATAGACAAAAAAAAAAGCATTTTTTGTCTGAAATGCTTGTTGTTTATTTAATTCTTTATGTCCTTATTTCTTAAGTGAGTATTGAAGCTTTCCACTAAGACAGTGTCTATTCTTCATCTTCTGCTTGCATTTCCAATCACTTCTATTTATTTATTCATCTCCTGTGTTACTTGGTGCATAAAAATTTTTGATAGCTACCATATTTTACACAAAAAACACGCATCTTCTATGTTTGTTTGCCAACCATGCCTTCCCCTCCTCCCCAAGGTATTTTCAAAAGCGTGCTCTGCTAAATTTTTTTACAGCAACATGTAAAAGAAATTGGCATAGCAGCACTTGCAAAAATATTTTGCAGGGGGAGGGCACGGTTAGCAAACAAATGTAGATGGGCATTATTTGCCTAAAAATAAGTACATCTTCCTCATAAATTTTGACTTCTTGTTGTTGCATACACCGTCAAGTCAATTCTGACTCATGGGGAGCCTACAGGACAGAGTAGAACTGCCCCATAGTTTCCTAGGCTGAAGTCTTCACAAGATCACCAGGTCTTTTCTCCTGAGGAGCAGCTGGTGGGTTCCAACTGCCACATTTCCATTAGCAGTTGGGCACTTAACCATTGCACCACCAGGGCTAATTTTGCTACTTGTTAGGTTTAGTGCCTTTAGCTTTAAATTCCACGTTCTTTGTTACTAATATTCCAGTTTTGCTCCTTTTTCTTTGCATTTGTCTGATTTCTTTATTCTTTTATTTCCAACCACTCTATGTCATTTTTCTTTAAGGATGTTTCTTATAGGAATCATAGAGATGAGTTTTATTTTTTAACTCAATCTCTGAGTCACTCTTTTAGTGATAGAATATAGTCCATTTGTATTTAGTAAAATGACTGATATACTTGATCTTATTCTTCCAACTTTATGTAATAAACATAAATTTTTAATGTTTTTTCCTTAAGCTTGCCTCTTTCTCCCATTCCTCTTTTGCTGGTAAAATCAATTTTTGATTCATTACACTTTTTCTCTTATTACTTTGGAATGTTTTCCATATTTTTTCTTTAAGGGATAACTTCATTTACCTGCTGTTATCATCAGAGCATTTTTTTCAACCTCTATTTGAAACAAGATACCAACTGTGTCCCCCGCAAACATATTGTTTCCTCTCCTTTACCCCTCCCCACTCTAAAATGATATCTTTAGACCTCTTCACATGCCCTCACCTGTTCCATGAGACTTTCTGAATGCTTTCGCTCTGCCTTCTCCAACTCAGTTCTTGCTTTTGTTGAGATAGTTTGCTATGTTTTAATATTTTTTATGCTGGACTATTATTAGAATTTCTCTTGTAACAGGTCCCTTGTATTCCAAGAGTACCAAATTTAGTTCTTATACATTTCCAGACAACCTATCATTTTCTATTTAATGGATTATTTAAACTGCTCCTCACTGTTTCTCTTCCTCTTCCCTTATTTTAATTTCTGATATGGCTCATTTCTTATTTGATCAGGCTTTTGACAAGAGATATTCTGGGAAAGGATAGATAGGATATACTACTGACTCCTCATATAAAACCAAACCTTGTTTCTTAATGATGGGTTCGTCATACCTGATTAAATGAGATTTACTCTCAGATATGACACCCCAAATATGGACTGGGTTGAACAATCAATTTTTTCCAATTATATGCTGTTTAAAAAGAGGACAGATTTTTGCTGAACCTGTGCAAATAATTTTATTGGCTTTGGGGGAAGAAAACTCAGTAAAAGTATTTCTGACTATTTCTTATATTCAGTATTTCTGAATAATTCTGAAGGATCAATAAGAAACAGATCCCATGAAAATATTCTTAGTTTAAAAAAGCAAAGTCTACTAAAGAGCTATGATCAATTAAAAAAAAAGAAAAAGGGCTTCCTCATACATCCACTTAAAAATGGAACATTATAATATACCAACAGTATTTCAAAGCAATAATCACTACTGAATTTCCCTGATCAGGCCATTGAGACCTGTTAATTAATTCTTTTTCACTGGATTTTGGGCCAAATATCTGCTTTCATGAAGTACATTTGCTTCAGGAGTGAAAAGTATCCTGAATATCCTGATTAAGTCCATTGGTAAAATCTAGAAGTTATCTAAGCAATGAGAGCTCAGAAGCATATACCCAAGTGAAAGATTTTTGGAAGTATCGATAGTTTAGAGTACCCAGTACAGTCATCCATGCCACGAGGTTCTGAGACTGCACTTCTCCATTGAAGATACTTATATCATTATTGTCATTGTATGCCGTCGAGTCATTTTTGACTCACAGCGATCCTATATGACAGACAGAGTATAACTACCCCACAGGGTTTCCTAGGCTGTAATTTTTTACGGGAGCAGATCATCAGGTGTTTTCCGTATAGCACATACGTAAGCCTTCAGGCAAACATCAGAGAAAAGCTGAAGCCTGTTTAACAATGAGATCAGATGGCTGTGGTTAATTTCTTACGCTCTGTTGGGGGAAAGTATATAACTATTTTATAAGGGTTTGATCAATGTTTTTCCTGAGGTTGAGAATATTGAACAACGATAAGGAATAGTGATAACTCCATGAAACATCTTATGTTGTTAGGTGCTGCCAAGTCAGTTCCAACTCAGTGATCCTATATACAACAGAACAAAACACTGTCTGATCCTGTGCCATCCTTGCAATCACTGTTATGCTTGAGCCCATTGTTGCAGCCACTGTGTCAATCCTTCTCATTGAGGATATTCCTCTTTTTCATTGACCCTATACTTTACCAAGCATGATGTCCTTCTCCAGGGACTGGTCCCTCCTGATAACAAGTCCAAAGTATATGAGATGAAGTCTCATCATTCTTGCCTCTAAGGGGCATTATGGCTGTACTTCTTCCAAGACTGCTTTGTTTATTCTTCTGGCAGCCCATGGTATAATCACTATTCTTCACCAAAACCCTAATTCAAAGACGTCAATTCTTCTTCAGTCTCCCTTACTCATTGTCCAGGCTTCACATGCATACCAGGTGATTGAAAACACCATGGCTTGGGTCAGGTGCACCTTAGTCCTTAAAGTGACATCTTTGCTTTTGAACACTTTAAAAAGATCTTTTGCAGCAGATTTGCCCAATGCAACAAGTCGTTTGATTTCTCGGCTGCTGATTGCATGGCTGTTGACTGTGGATCTAAGTAAAATGAAATATTTGACACCTTCAATATTTTCTCCATTTATCATGATTTTGTTTATTGGTCCAGTTGTGAGGATTTTTGTTTTCTTTATGTTGCAGTGTAATTCATACTGAAGGATGTGGTCTTTGATCTTCATCAGTAAGTACTTCAAGTCCTCTTCACTTTCAGCAAACAAGGTTGTGTCATCTGCATATTACAGGTTGTTAATGAATCTTTCTTCAATCCTATTGCCCTGTTCTCCCTCATATACTCCAGATTCTCGGATTATTTGTTCAGCACACAGATTGAATAAGTATGGTGAAAGAATACAACCCTGATGCACATCTTTCTTGACTTTAATCCACCCAGTATTCCCTTGTTCTGTTCCAACGACTCCCTCTTGGGGTTCCCCATGAGCACAATTAGGTATTCTGGAATTCTCATTCTTTACAAGTTATCCATAATTTGTTATGATCCACACAGTCAAATGCCTTTGCATAGTCAGTAAAACACAGGTAAACATCTATCTGGTATTCTCTGTTTTCAGACATGATCCACCTGACATCAGCAATGATATCTCTTGTCCCACATCCTCTTCTGAATCCAGCTTGACCTACTGTCAGTTCCCTGTCAATGTACTGCTGCAACCGCTTTTGAATGATTTTCAGCAAAATTTTACTGGTGTGTGATATGAATGACATTGTTCAATAATTTCCACATTTTTTTGGATCACCTTTCTTTGGAATGGGTACAAATATGGATCTCTTCCACTCAGTTGGTGAGGTAGCTGTCTTCCAAATTTCTTGGCATAGAAGAGCGAGCACTTCCAGTGTTGCATTTGTTTGTTGGAACAACTCCATCGATATTCCATCAATTCCTGAAGCCTTGTTTTTCACCAATGCCTTCAGTGCAGCTTGGACCTCTTCCTTCGGTACCATCAGTTCTTGCCCAAGGCTACTTCCTGAAATGGCTGAACATCAGCCAATTCTTTTTTGTACACTGACTCTGTGTATTCTTTCCATCTTTCTTGGATGCTTTCTGTGTCGTTTAGTATTTTCCCTGTAGAACACTTCAATGTTGCAACTTGAGACTTGAATTTTTTCTACAGTTCTTTCAGTTTGAGAAATGCCAAAGATGTTCTTCCCTTTGGTTTTCTAGCTCCAGTTCTTTGGAAATTTCATTATAATGCTTTACTTTATCTTCTCAAGCTGACCTTGAAATCCTTTGTTCAGTTCTTTTACTTTATCATTTCTTCCTTTCACTTTAGCTACTCTACATTCAAGAGCAAGTTTCAGAGTCTCTTCTGACATCCATTTTTGTCTTTTCTTTCTTTCATGTATTTTAAATGACCTCTTGCTTTCTAAAAAAAAAAAAATTTTTTTCTTGCTTTCTTCGTGTATGATGCCCTTGATGTCATTCCACAACTCCTCTGGTCTTTGGTCATTAGTGTTCAATGAGTCAAATCTATTCTTGAGTTGGTCTCTAAATTCAGGTGGGATATACTCAAGGTTGTACTTGGCTCTAGTGGACTTGTTCTAATTTTCTTCAACTTGAACTTGCATATAAGCTGTCCCACAGTTAGCATGTGTCCTTGTTCTGACTGATGATATTGAGCTTTTTCATAGTCTCTTTCCACAGATGTAGTCAATTTGATTCGTGTGCATTTCATCTGGCGAGGTCCACATGTATAGTCACCATTTATGTTATTGAAAAAAGGTATTTGCAATGAAGAACTCATTGGTCTTACAAAATTCTATCATGGGATCTCCAGCATCATTTCTATCACCAAGGCCATATTTTCCAACTACTAATCCTTTTTCTTTGTTTCCAACTTTCGAATTCCAATTGCCAGTAATTATCAACGCATACAGATTGCATATTTGATCAATTTCAGACTGCAGAAGTTGGTAAAAATCTTCAATTTCTTCATCTTTGGCCTTAGTAGTCCGTGCGTAAATTTGAGTAATAGTCATACTAACTGATCTTCCTTGTAGACATATGAATACCATCCTGTCACTGACAGCATTGTACTACAGGACAGATCTTGAAATGTTCTTTTTGACAATTCACTGGATGCCATTCCTCTTCGATTTGTCATTCCCAGCATAGTAGACCATTTGATTGTCTGCTTCAAAATGGCCAATATCAGTCCATGTCAGCTCACTAATGCCTAGGATATCAATGTTTATGAGTCCCATTTCATTTTTGATGACTTCCAATTTTCCTATATTCATACATTCCAAGTTCTGATTATTAATAGATGTTTTCAGCTGTTTCTTCTCATTTTGAGTCATGCCACATCAGTAAATTAAGGTGAGGAAAGCTTGACTCCATTCAAGTCATTAAGGTCGACTCTGCCTTGAGGAGGAAGCTCTTCCCCAGTTGTATTTGAGTGCCTTCCAATCTGAGGGGCTCTTCTTTCAGCACTATATCAAACAATGTTCTACTGCTATTCACAAGATTTTCTCTGATCAATTTTTTCAGAAGTAGACTGTCAGGTCCTTCTTCCTAGTCTTTCTTAGTCTGGAAGCTCCACTGAAACCTGTCCAACAAGGGTGGCCCTGTTGCTATTTGAAATACTGGTGGCAAAGCTTCCAGTATCACAGCAACAAGCAAGCCTCTACAGTATGACAAACTGACAGACACATAAAGATCTTATAATGTGGTTGAATCTGAAGGACATTATGCTGAGTGAAAAAAATCAATCACAGAAGGACAAATATTGTATGATACCACTTTTATAAAAAGTCAAGAATAGACTTACACACGGAAAACAATGTTCTTTGATGGTTACCTGGGATGGGAGGGAGAGAGAGGGGGAATCACTCACTAGATAGTAAAAAAAAATAAAATAAAAATAGTGCTATTGAGTTGTCATGTTAATTCTGGTGAAGAGAATGGCAATACACAATAAAGAAGAAGTCAGCACAACACGACCAAGGTAAATGAAAACACTGAGAGGTACACAAGAATAAAGGACAACTACAGTAAATGCTATAACATATATAATTCTGCAACAACAGTAAAAAAAAAAAAAAAAAAAACCAAAAATTTGTGAGTGGTTATATAGGTAGATACGAATGTCACATAGTTGAGGGAGGGCATATGGGAGTACACGCACATGTATATATAGGTATAGTTGTGGGCATTTGTATACACATATTTGTATGTACTGCATATATATTCGTATATATAATAGAGCACATAGAGGGCAGAGTTATGGAAACTTCATAGACATATCCAAATACCTTGTGGGATTGAGTTACTGGGCTTAAAGCCTATGGACTATAGTTTGGGGGACACCTAGGTAAACTGGCATAACATAATTCATAAAGATAGTGTTCTACGCCCTAGTCTGGTGAGTAGCATCTAAAGTCTTAAAAGCTTGCAAGGGGCCATCTAAGATACAACTATTGGTTCTTCCCATCAGGAGCAAAGACGACTGAAGGAAACCAAAGACTCAAGGAAGCAATTAGCCCGCAGGACTAATGACCCACCCAAACCAGGGCCACACGAACTAGATGGTGCCTGCTACCACTACTGATCACTCTGTTCAGGGACACAATAAAAGGTCTCCGTTAGAATGGGAGAAAAATGTAGAATAAAACTCTAACTCATAAAAAAGGCCAGGCTTAGGGGACTGATAGAGCCTGGAGGAACCCATGAGACTACTGCCCTAAGACAACATTTTAACTTGGAACAGAAGCCACTCCCAGAGGTCACCTTTCACCCAAATAATAGATTGGCCTATAAAATAAACAATAACACCTGTGAAGAATGTGCTCCTTAGAACAATCAACTATAAGAGACCAAAAAGACAGTATTTGCCCAAAAGCACAGATAAGAAGGCAAGGAGAGTCAGGGAAATTGGAGAGATGAAACAGGGAAGGCAGAGTGGAAATGGGGAGAGTGCTGACATATTGCAGTAATAACAACCAATGTCACAGAATACTTTGTGTATGAATTTTGAATGGGAAACTAATTTTTTATGTAAACTTTCACCTAAAACACAATACGGTTGTTTGCACATTTTTGATTTAAAGTTAAAATATACCATGGGCTGCCAAAAGAATGAACAAATCTGTCTTGGAAGAAGTACAACCAGAATACTTCTTAGAAGCAAGGATGGCGAGACTACGTCTCACATTCTTTGGACATGTTATCAGGAGGGATCAGTCCTTGGAAAAGGACATCATGCTGGTAAAGCAGAGGGTCAGCAAAAAAGAGGAAGACCCTCAATGAGATGGATTGACACAGTGGCTGCAAAAATGGGTTCAAACATCGCAACAGTTGTGAGGATGGCACAGAACCAAGCAAAGTTTAGGTTCTGTTGTGCATTGATGGCGTCCCTATGAGTCTGAGCCAACTTGAAGGCACCTAACTACAACAAAAAAAAATTGCTCCTACTATGCTCTTAAAAACCACCATTATAACTTTTAACTAAAGTAATAACTTCTATTTTGAAAAGAAATTAGAAAATAAGAAGTTGAGAAATATGTTATATGTACTTAAGGAATTTATCCGTCTGACAGAATTCGTAAATACTGATAACAAAACTTTCTCTTACACACATTTTTTACACCTTCATAAACTGTCAAAAATAAAATATTCCTTAACATTAATAGCCCAGAGATATAGGCACTATAACCAGTTGTCATCTAGTTGATTCAGACTCATAGCAACCCTATAGGACAAAAGAGAACTGCCCCATAGGGTTTCCAAGGAATGACTGCAGGGATTCAAACTGCTGATATTTTGGTTAGCAGCCAACTTCTTAACCACTGAGCCACCAGGGCTCAACCGGCTCTACAGAGCATATTAAAAACAGA
Source organism: Elephas maximus indicus (assembly GCF_024166365.1). Taxonomy (NCBI): domain Eukaryota; kingdom Metazoa; phylum Chordata; class Mammalia; order Proboscidea; family Elephantidae; genus Elephas; species Elephas maximus. The sequence goes on along the minus strand of NC_064828.1, from coordinate 50,379,592 downwards.
TGCCAAAGGATATGAACTTGAAATTATGCTTAGTAATGTTTCTGTATTCAATCTACTTATGAATTATCTGGGTATTTAATGATTATCCTTCTATTAATGCAATTTTTAAATTCCAAGGTTTCAATTTACCCCAAGGATCTTGGAAATTATGTTCAAGCTGACACACTACAAAACCTAATCACTGCTTTAAAAATGCGTTTCACACCAAGGTCACACGATAACTATGAGCCCAAGAGACAGAAAGGGCCACATGAACTAGAGACTTACATCATCCTGAGACCAGAAGAACTAGATGGTGCACGGCCACAACCTATGACTGCCCTGACAGGGAGCACAACAGAGAACCCCTGAGGGAGCAGAACAGTGGGATGCAGACCCCAAAATCTCATAAAAAGATCAGACTTAATGGTCTGACTGAGACTAGAAGAATCCCAGTGGTCATGGTCCCCAAACCTTCTGTTGGCCCAGGACAGGAACCATTCCCGAAGACAACTCATCGGACATGGAAGGGACTGGACAATGGGTTGGAGAGACATGCTGATGAACAGTGAGCTACTTGTATCAGGTGGACACTTGAGACTCTGTTGGCATCTCCTGTCTGGAGGGGAGATGGGAGGGTAGAGAGGGTTAGAAACTGGCAAAATTGTCACGAAAGGAGAGACTGGAGGGAGGGAGCGGGCTGACTTATTGGGGGAGAGTAAATGGGAGTATGTAGTAAGGTGCATATAGGCTTATGTGTGACAGACTGACTTGATTTGTAAACTTTCACTTAAAGCACAATAAAATTATTTTTTAAAAATTGCGTTTCAGAATTATGACATAATTGTGAAGACAAATCTATATTTTTATGATCTTAACATTACATATCTATAATGTTAGTTTTTTGACCATTAAACCAACGTTAAGAAGTTTTGAAAGTTCATATTGACTAGTCACCTCATGAGAAAACATACCCAAACCTTGTTAAAGAAAAAAAAAGTATGCTGTATGATACTGAACACTACTAAGTAAAAGAAATTTATTAAACCAGCCTAATTTGTCCAAAGTTTTATCTTAATTATGTAAGCTTGGATTCTTAAAATGTTTCTGAACTAGGAGTTTCTGTAAAGAGAGATTTTTTTTTTCCTTAAAAGTCTAGTATATTTAAAGTAATTAAAAAATGGCTTATTTCCCATAAATTCTGGAAATATTTGATCACTATAAGCCCTTGTTTATCTCTATAAAACAATCAAAATAGAACTTTTTAAATTTAATAATGATTGCTATTAATACCATGACATCTAGAAGTAAGAAAATATTTCATATTCACACACAAGAGGTCAACGCTTTTCTGAATTACAAACACACAAACACAAAGCTTTTAGCTTTAGTTCTACAACTTCAGCTGCAGGTCAAAAGTAAACCCAGAAACAAAAAAAAAAAAAACAGGCCAGTTCAGATCTCAGGAGCTGTTGCCCTTCTCAATGGACATGAAATATTTTTGAACTGATGTGAGCTCACAAGTAGGCAAACTGAAAAAGATTAAGAAATCAGATCCTGTATTCTCTCAGCATTTAGACACGAGATCTCCATCATCCGTTTGACAGAGATCACCAAATGGTCAGATTGTAAAAGCAAATTCTCAATCGTTGCTGCCACCGAGGGGGGAGGACTTTATTGACCATGCAGGAAACAGAAAAAATAAAAAACACAAAATCAATACAGAGAGAGAGAAACTAGGTAAACAGAGCACCAGCAAAGTTAAAGTTTTGTTGCTGCCTGGGATTCATTCCAGAAGCCAAGAAAAGACATGCTGGAGCTTAAGCAGCCCGTGAGGAGCATGTCTCCAGCGACACAGCTTCTTCAGTGAGCCCACTTGAGTATTTTAGGGGATGATTTCCAAGACTGTTAAAGAATAATTTTCAAAAACATAAAATTACGATTCAATGCAATATAAAATGAGCATGTGTCAATGGCTTTATTCAACCCTTTAAATGATGACAAAACAAGTAAGATGTTAAAAATGGTTCACAGAGCATTCAAGAAGGCAGGTATATACAGTTGATTTAGTAAAGGAATATTAAAGTAAGATCTCTGGGTTAGATATAAAATGGTTTAATGTCTTACAGGGCAATAAACACTATCTTTTGGAGTTATCTATTGCACAAAGCAGAGTTATTTTCATCTCTACCAGGTGAAAATCTACAGGTTAACCTCTGCCACTATGGGCTCATAAAAGGGCTCAGTCAATAGAAAGTCAAGCCCAGCCCTGCATAGAAAGAACACTCAGCAATCTTTTTGACTATTTCCCAGTTTGGGATATTTTTCTGACAGAGTTCAAGAATTTTTACCAATGCATAATATGTCTTTTTAATTTTTTTTTTAATGCATCCTACTGAAACCTAGTGATTTAGATATTTCTTCCTTTTCAGGGAAATTTTCCACTAGTATTTAATTATTGACTCTCCTCTATCAATTTCTCTTGCTACTTCTGGAACTCTGACAATGAATATAGTGGGTCTCATGGAGCCAGCTTTATCTTTTCCTTCAAAGGTGACATTCCTCCCCTTCAAATCAGCTACTAAACTTTTTAGTTAGAAAATCATGATTTTCTTTAATTACAGAAAGTCTTATCTGTGCTACACGTGAATCTCCTTGTGATGATTAATTCTATGTATCAACTTAGCTAGGCTATGGTTTCCAGCGGTTTTGTCGAACACTGGACTAGTTGCTGTCTAATGCAATGTAATGCAACTACCTCACATAATCTATATATGACAGAGAGAAAAGGAGATCAAGGAATTGGCTCACGAAATTGTGGGGGCTGGAAAGTCCAAAATCCATAGAGCAGGCAGCAGGCTGGAGACTTCTGCAGACTTACCTGTCAAGACCTGTACCTCAGGCAACACGAAGAGTGTGGATGAGGGGAGAAGAAAGATAGAGAGAGATCTGCCCACTATATACAGAAATTCAGACAACCAATATCAGTGTGGGGGCTTAGGGGACAGACACCAAGCAGACCTCTTGACTATTTTGTGGGATTTTTTGTTTTTTGTGGTCGTCATTCTTTGTCTCAACTACTTCAGCCTGACTACTCTAAACTAAAAACATTTTTGTGACATACTGTAGTACATCTTAGCTCACCGGGAGACTAAATTTAAATTTGGTATTAAACCTCCAGCTGTTTATATTCTATCTTTACTCCAATTTCTTTCTTACGTATCACTTTTGCAAACGGTGCAGAGTTAGGGGACTGATCACTAACAATACTCTAGTTAAGGTAATGGGCCTAGCTTTGTAAAAGTGGAGAATGATACGTTCTTTCAGATTACATAAGACAGCTCCCATGGCCCTAAAAAGGTTTTATGGCTTCATAAAGAAGAGACAAACTTGAAATATTGTCAATATTATTAGAACCTTGAAATGCGTTCAGATATTTTCCTGCCTTGTTCCATGTTTGATGCCCATAATTATTCACAGATGCAACAAGAAAACAAACTCAGTTGAACACTGAGCAGTAACCTGATTCTGCTTTTCTATTCCTTTATGAACAGAAAACATTGCTTGCTTTTACTTTGATTAATTTCCATCTCAATTTTCCGTTTATAAAAATACAAAAGCATAAGGAAGGAAATAAAAATCACCCATGGTCTCACTAACTACAGGTAACCTTTGTTAGCATTTTGCTAAATTCACATTGTCTTCTGGGTGTATGTATATATACATATTCTACATATATCTAATGTATTCAGTCTTATCTCTATATTTATTTACCCAGCCATTTGGATAATGCAGACCCAGTTTTTAATGGACATAATCAGTTTTTTTCAAAGTCATATTTCAATTTAACTGTTGTTCTAATTGTAGATCTAATAGTAGTAAAATTTTAGTTTAATATTCTTTTACTTTTCAATCCTTGCCAGTTCAACCCAGGAATAAACCCAAACCCAGTGCTGTCGAGTCGATTCTGATGTGCCTAAAATGTCATTGAATTATGTTTCATTCTATCTTCTCTTTTATTCTTTATTTTTTTTTTAATTCTTATGTTCCCTTTTGGCACAAAGATATAGCAAGTACTTGGGCTTCAATCAACACATATAACTGGCATCAATACTCTCACCACGGTCCTTTAGGAACAGTCTAATTTTTATACCCTTACGAGTAACCTGTTTTATTTTTCTTGCTTGAAATTTTTAAATTGCTTTTATACTGGAAATTCAAATTTTCACCAACATGTGCCTAGGGCTTCTCATTTCATTCATTTGCCTTGAACATTTTCCTCTTCAATCTGTAGTCTCAGGCATCTTTTTCTTTCTTTTTTTTTTTTTTTTCTAATTCGGAATCTTTTCATGTCTTTAATTATACACTTAATTATAGTTTCTATTCATTTTAGTCTCATCCTTGAGGGTGCCAATTATTCATAGTTTCATAGTCTATCCCCAAATCTATTATTTTGTTTCTTATAATGTTCCATCTTTTTTCTGCATTATATAAAAGACTCTGCACTAACTATCCCCAAAGTGGATTTTAATTCTGTAATGGAGTTTTTAATTTCTATGGCTTCCTTTCTTAACGCTGGCATTTTCTTTTGATCTGTAATGGCTCCACTTTCAAATACTCTTCCATAGATATCCTTTCTGTCTTTTAATAACTCAAAGCACATTTCACTCTAAATTTTCTTCTTTGACCATGGTGACCTTTTACACGTATTTTTTCTTCATTGCTTTGCAACAGTGGGACCCTCTTGCATGTTATATGGGACTTTGTAAAAATTCCTCCTTGGAGTTTTTTCTCTTGTTTACACATCTCTGAACAAGAAGAAATTTTAACCAGGCCTGGTGATTAATAGCTAGCAGGGACATCTTTCCTTTGTTCTCATGGGATAGTCCCCTGGTCCGACAGTGTCCCTTCTCAGCCTTACAGTCAATATAGGTGAGCACAGTCCCTTCAGGCATTTCTCTGGGAGACTTTATGGGGCCTGCCCTTAGTGTCAGACCCTCTACTATACAGGAGGTTAACTCCTGGTTAATATGACCCTATCCAGCTCTTTTTAGATGCATGCAGAGAAAATATGGGTATCTGAGTGAGTATGTGAATATATGCAAAAATCTGTATATTGAACAAGCTTGTTTCATGACTCACTAAAAAAAGCAACAGTACCACACTGTCAGGAGCTGTGGTGGTGTAATGGTTAAAAACTGCCTGACCAAAAGGTCGCCAGTTCTTGAAAACCCTATGGGGTATTTCCACTCTGTCCTATAGGGTCACTATGAGCTAGAACAGACCCATGGCACCTAACAACTACTACATTATTGCCTTTTTTTATTTTTTGGTGCTTTGTTTTTCACTGTTTAAAGTAAACTTTACCATCTAAATATAACATACATAGAGAAAAGTTTACAAATGCCAAATGTGCAACTTAATGAATTTTTACCTAGGGTGTATAACCATGTACCCACTAACCAGATGAAAAATTAAAACACCCTGCATACTTACATACATACATCACCACCCTACATACTCCCTTGTGTCCTCTTCCAATTATCAATTCTTCCCAAAGGTGATCACTGTTCTGACCTATATCAGCCAGATTAGTTTTACCTATTTTGGAACTTTATATAAATGCAAACTTTTTTAAAAAAATTTATCCTACCATAGTTCTGGAATCAACAATTTCTCCAAAAAGCCCCTGTTTCCTTTCTGTTGGGGAATGGTATTTAGAAACCGAGATCTGGATGCCAGGTGTGCTCATTGCTACTGGGGTGTCATTGGTCCATGTCTTCTCTTCAGACAAAGCTAGGAAATATATGTATATATACTCACCCAACTATATTTATTTATATAAATGAAAATTTATTATAAATATATAGTTTATTTATATATATATATATATATATAAAATCATGAGTTCGTACTGAAACCTCTGACATTTCAGTCCACAATTTAAGTTTCTCCGATGTACATGTGACACAGTCCTCTCTGTCCTCCAGATGCAGGGAACACATTTCAAACTCCGTGAATGGTTCTCCTGAAGCCCCCTCTCTAGCTGTGGGATTAGAAGATGGACAACCCCCCACCCCTCCACACACACACACACACACACACACTCCCAGACTGGGGGAAGGATTTATACCATTCTTACAGCCCACTCAGGAGAAAACTCTTCACTAATACACTTGCAAAATCCTCTCTGAGGAGTCCATGAGGCATGGAACAACTTCTGAGGGCTATTTCCCTTGTAAATCTGTCTCTGAGGAGGCTCCATCTCACACTCGCTGTTACTGTCGGGCATATTGGCACTCTTTCAAAACTGAGGCACAAAAAGCCCCAGACTAATGGTTATATACAACCTGTAGATTTTCTCAAGGTTTTTACTGGGGGCAAAAAGATAGGTTTAGCCACATTAGAAAGCAACTGTGGCACAGTACAAGGAAGACTGTCCTGATTTCTGGTACTTGGTTGAGATGGAACAACCAAAGTGGGTGGGTTTCTTCTATTACTTCCTTGATGATGCACAGATTAAGGTTCTTGAGCATCCACACAGACGTGAGGGGCAATTGCCCCCAGATGTTGCCAAACCAAAAGAACATTTCCATATATTCATGACACTATGTCTCTGCAACTCCAGTATTTTCACAAATACCTCAACAAGAAGGTTAGAGGCTGAATCAAGTAAATGCAACTGTTTGGTCATCATCACAAATTAGAAACCTGTGTATGTGTTCTGGGGTTTTATTAAGGATATTTTAGGTTATTTTTTAGAAGCACCTTTAAGATGGAGGAAAATAAAAAGAAGGTAAAAATAATATCAAGGCATGCATAATTGGTTTAATTTTAGTCTGTCTCAGGTCATTTCATCAAAGAAAAAGTAGAGTTGTTTTAATTTATAAATTGTTTCCTGTAATTTTTTAAACTAAGATAAATAGCCAGTTCACCCAGGACTGCACCAGGAGTTAGGGCATAAGTCCCAGTAAGTATGAGCAGTCAGTTTTTGAGTGTTTAGGATTCTCAGAATTCCCAGCTTTGAGCTGGACTCTTGACTCATGATTGAATAAGCCCTCTTCCCTGCAAGCAGTGAGGAAGGGTGGCAGATAGGGTTACCAGTAATGATCACAAAGACCAACAGTGATAGGAAAAATGAGTTTGATCTCCCTCTCTCTATCACAGACTGAGTTGCTCAAGGATGAGCTCAAACTTCTATGTCCGTAATTTTTATCTTGATGGACTTTCCATTCTTCCCTCTAAGCATTCCCTGTGCCTCGTCATCATTATGAATATGTTGGATGAAGAGTATATGTTGCCTGAATCAAATACAGATGAAATATATTGTATTGCTAGCTCTATTCTTTCTTATGCACAAGAGCATTGGCTACAAAGCCAGAAGCTCTGAGTAGAGATGATAAGGCATTGATAAGCTGTTTACTCTCTCATGTCATCACTTATTATGGCCAATAAATGAATTGTACTGATCGGCTCCCTACAGCACTGTGTAGTATGCATTTCTTCATACATTGATATACTGCCATTTGCCATTACTCTTTAATTATCATTGTATGGCAAGCTTCCAATACCCAGCCAACTGGCAATGCTTCTGAAGAAAATTGGAATCAATCTTCTTGTATACTTTTTTTTAATTAAATCATTGGTGTAACTAACATCACTAATGTCGACTAACCTTTACTCATTCTAATAATCATTCTAGACCTTATGATGATTATATCACGGTTCTTGCTTTCGTGGTAAAATGGAAATAAATACCTTTTGAGCTGGTGTGTACTAAATGCTGCATAAGAAGCACAGTTCAATGGCCTAGAAATCCAGAGGGAGGAATAATTGCTTTCATCTGAGAAGGTTAAGGAAGGCTTCACAGAGGCATGAGTATCTTAGTTTGTCTGTAAGATTAAGTAGGTTTGTAACAGTTGCATCTGGAATGAAAGAAAGATACTAAAAACAGAATACAAAAACAAAAAACCAAACCCAGTGCCATCCAGTCGATTCCGACTCATAGCGACCCTATAGGACAGAGTAGAACTGCCCCGTAGAGTTTCCAAGGAGCCCCTGGTGAATTTGAACTGCCGACCCTTATGGTTAGCAGCCATAGCACTTCACCATTACTCCACCAGGGTTTCCTGGAAACAGAATCCAAAACCAATACCTGCTGGAAAAAAAACCTCATGAGTTGGAAAATACAATAGCATGGGAACATGCATGAATATTCAAAGTAGCACAATTTGACTGAGGTGTGGAGTACTTAAATCAGATAACAGAGATGGAATTTTGGAAAAGTAGGTTTGAAATAAGTCGGAAAACTTTAAATGCCAACCTAAAGGGTTGAGTTTTTTGTCATCTCTTCAGCAAATAAACTAAACTTGGAAATTTCGTTTACTTAAAAAATTCTGACTGAAGATTTCCCAATTATTCCGTATGAAAGAATATCTTATTTTCCAGAGGGGAAAAAAAAGTTTTCAAAATCTTTAGAATTAGTGCCCTACAATACAAACTGGGTTATTTTTAAGATACAATGATTGGAACGCTTCAAGTTTCACTAAGTATATTATATGTTAGACAGCGACACCTAATGGTAGTATGTAATTTTACAGTCAATTCTGTGTAAGGGAAGAACACAGAATGGGACGAAGAATGGAGTTAAGAGAGTCCTCCCACCAGGAAGACTGCCCATAAAAAAAAAAAAAAAAAAAATGATTACAGGAAAAGGTGTGATGGACTTAGCTAAGAGCGGAAAAAGAGATGACCAAGGATTGGGAAGGGCCCGAAATTTCCTGAGCGAAATACTAAGCTCCAACATAGCGTCAGTATCAGCGTCAGGGACTCTCCATGCCCATGTTCAGGAGCCTAGGTGGCGCAACGGTTAAGCACTCAGCTGCTAACCAAAAGGTCGCTAGTTTGAAGCCACCAGTAGCTCTGAGAGATAAAAGACCTGGCGACCTGCTCCTGTAAAGATTTCAGCCTTGGAAACCCATGGGGCAGTTCTACTCTGTCCTATAGGGCACTGAGTCAAGGGCACACAACAACAACAACGCGTCCACGTTCCCTGCGTCTGCCAGGCCAGATGCCAAAATATATAATATATAATGAGAGTGAAAAATCCACATCTAATATTTGGTTCTTCCAGCAATCCAGGTATTAATACATGCACACCACCAAGACAAACCCTAAAGGTCCAAATGTTTGTCTCACAGCATATAAACAACAAACATTTATAAGAAATCTTACATTTTCTTTCTTGTATCTTTCTGAAAAAAAAAAAAGAGATAACATGGGAAAGTGTCATAAAATGCCTTCAGCTCCCTGATTTCGCTGTGTTTCCATCTCCAGTTCAAAGGTCATTGCTCCATCTGCCTACAGATGGCAGTGGCTTTGTGCTAGAGGCTCTTCTCTTCGGATTAAAACCTGAGAATAGGCCAGGATAAAGGATAGGCCAGGCCAGGATAAAGTGTCCCAGGCACATGTGGGAGACAGATCAAATCTATTGAAAAGGAAGACAGTGTCTCTCCCACTCACACAATAACTACAGTAACGTTCGAAGCATACATTCTCTTACTCACCCTTTAATATTGGATCAAGCTCAGGAAGAAAATGTCCAGTTGATTAAATGAACAGGGAACATAGTTCTCACTCTTGGCCTGTGTTTGTATGAAGACCTGTCATCACTCCAACCATCTGAGACTCCAGACTATAATCCAATTTATCCTGACTTGAGGGGGAAAACTGCAAGTTGGACTGAAAAGCACCTAGGTCATATTAGGTTTTCCATTTGTCAACAGCATGGCCTCCCAGTCACGTCTTCAAGCATTACAAGAAAAGGAAAAAGAAATCTATTTGCCCTATACAATTCTAATTGGGTACACTTCATTTCAGCTTTTAGCTCAGCCTGTATGATTTTAACTCTTATCTATTATTCAGGCCATAGGGGAAAAAAAAAAAACTTTGTATCATATTTCTATAATGATGCAAGCTTGTGGCTAGAACTCATTTTCCTAAATCACATTAACACCATGAATTGAATAGAATACCTGTTATGTGTCAGTCACAGAAATAGGTACAAACAGAAACCTGACAGAAAACAAATGTATTTTGTTTCTCACATCAAGTGTTTTTCCTCTGACATGTGCATCCAAAGAAAATCCTCTTACACGTATCGAGTTTACTCAAATCTCTTAGTTTGACTTATGCTGGATTTATATTAAATATATGGCTAGAATATGCTTCCAAACTTTTCAATTGCTATTCTTGTCTATATTTTAGTCTCCCAGGAACATATGAAAAGCTAGAGGAACATGAGAATACAGCATTAACAGAGGAATAGAAGGATATTCAAATATACAGGGTTTTATCCGAAGACACATGGCCTGAACACCAAATGGCAATGTAAATTGAAATATTACTGTTGCATCTGGAGGAATTCAGTGAGAGTGAGTAATCAGAGTATATGGGCCCCAAGGGCCTTTTGCTGCTCCCAGAGGGAGGGCACTAGTGCCAGAGGAAAGACCTGATGCCTCCCAAGGGGCCCTGCTTGCTAATGAGCTCTGTGGGGACAAGTCCCTTGATGAGTGGTAAAGAGAACAGCAGGCAGGATAAGTGCTCCCCAGGAAGCCTGCCACCCACACCACAAGGCTCCTTCCAGCTGGTGCAGACCTGCCTCTGCAGCAAGACACATCCTGAAGGGACTGATCCTCCTTCCATCTCTCTTGCGTCCCCCACCTCTTGCTGTTGTTAGGTGTCTTAGAGTTGATTCCCACTCATAGCAACCCTGTAGTACTGCCCCATAAGGTTTCTTGGGCTGTAATCTTTACAGAAGCAGATCATCGCCTTTAGCAGCATAATATTCCCAGTGAGATTTACAAAGAGATAGTGATGGCTTTTTGTCCAAATTTTTCATTTCCTTTAGCATGAGCCCCAAGCCCAATTTGCATTTGCCTCTAAAACCTCAATTTGACAATGCTCTTCATAAAATTGTATAACAAATGGTAACATAAAGTCCATAGTACATGACTAGCACACATCTGCAAGAACTTTTCAATCTGCCTTGGCCACTTTACCATGTGTAAGTTTCTTATCAACAACACGTAGTGCAATATTTTTTAACTCAATCTGAAGTTTTCAGTCATTCAATTGGTGAATTTTTCCCGTTCACATCTTACAAAGAGGAGCAGCAAAGCGACCAAAGACGGTGCTGTTCAAACAACTGTGGTTAGATGATGTTTTTGGTTTTTGTGTTTTTAATTTCTAATCCTTTCAGTTTTTTTAATGTTCAATCTTTCTCAGAGACTTTTTTATATAATACAATATAAACAAATTAGTACCAAAAAATGAAGTGAAAAGTAGAAGGTATATAAGATACAAGCCCAAATCTTTTGTTATTAGATCCATAGCCATAAAAGTCAATTTCAACACATAAAATTAAAACAAATATAACATTGGAAGAAAGAAAAGAATCATAAAATCATATATATCATTCATTGAAAGTACATATACAAAAATCTACTGCCGTCAAATCGTTCCCGAGTCATAGCAACACCATAGGACAGAGCAGAACTGCCCCATAGAGTTTCCAAGGAGCGCCTGGTGGATTCAAACTGCTGACCTTTTGGTTAGCAGCTGTAGCCCTTAACCACTATACATACATTTTAAAAAAAACAAACAAACTCTTTGCCATCAAGTCGATTCTGACTCACAGTGACCCTATAGGACAGAATAGAACTGCCCCACAGAGTTTCCAAGGAGCGCCTGGTGGATTTGAACTGCCTAACTTTTGGTCAGCAGCCGTAGCTCTATATAAAAAAAAAAAAAAAAAAAACACCCAGTGCTCTATATAGAGCTACTATATAAAAAAAAATTTTTTTTAATAGACAATCTTTATTACACTTGCAATTTTAATTCATTCTGCAATATTAAATGTTTTACAGACACTTTCAGCAACGCTACACCTATCAACATTTAAAGTTTTTGATATTAAAAGGAAGCTTCCTTTTTGCTTGTTAACTTACCCAAACCATGTTGAATTGGTAATAATGTGCTCCTCTACTCACAGGGGATAACGGATATCTAAACGGTTTCTAGGTTTTCTTTTAATAACACTCATAGTAGAGACATGAATCTTACAGAGGTATGTTGAGAGGAATGAATAAAAGATTTTAAAGCCATTTCAGCAAGCTCAGGATATTCATTTTCAACTTTTATCCAAAAAAGAAGCAAGTGATGCTGCATTTTCAAAATTCATCTTCTATCCTTATTCATCTTTTATTCTTATCCAACAGAAGGATCTTTATCCTTCGATCCTTACCAATAAGCAAGTTACAAAATGTATCCTGTAAAGTTATCGTTTAATTTAAATTGTTTTAATAAAAGTAGTAAATTTCAGATTTTATGTACTTTTGGATTCAAATTAACAAACTATAAAATATCACCCAGTGTAACGTGGTTCTACAGGTGTACAGGTACACCTCTTTCATATATGAGACTTACCACATGGGTTCCTGACACCTGGATCAGTCTATAGTCTCTTCAATAGAACAAGTGTCCTTAACACATGCTGAAATGTCACGACAATGTCAAATCTCTACAAATGTTTCTAAATGCCTACTCTCAATTCTGTACAAACAGTTCGAAGATCAAGCTTTGAATAGCACTGTCCTAGAGGGCATTGTGGGAGACTAGAGGGAAACTTTCATTTCCCTCCTTTGAGGATCAAAGTGGAGCTAGGAGGACTGCATCATCACCATCTGTGGGGAGTTTGGGGGAAGGATAAATTCCGGAGAGTCTCATTCATGTTCTTTCAGGAGGAAGCTTCACACTGGTGGATCCATCTGTCCATACTGGCTTCCAGGTACATACTCCAGAGCAGCACTGTCCGATAGAACTTTCTGTGATGATGGAAAGATTCTATATCTGCACTGTCCATTTCAGCCACTAAAAAAATAGCCAGCCACAAATAGCTATTAAGAACTTGAAATGTGGCTAGTACTGATTCATCAGCCTTTTGGTTAGCAGCTGAGTACAAACTGTTTGCACCACCCAGGAACCTCTAGTATGACTGAAGAACTAGAATTTTTGTTGTATTTTAATTAATTTGAATTTAAAGAGCCACATGTGTCCAGTGGCTACACATTGGACAGCACAGCCTAGAAACATTTTTTAGGCTGAGATATGGAGAGGAGGGCCTCCACTGAGAGGCAGAAACCAGGAGCATGGGATTGGCATGACTGAGTCCAACCTGCTTTGCCAGCAGCTTCAGGAGAGAGGAGAGCCCAGGTAGAGAGAGGAGGAGGGAACTGCCATCTCCAATGGGCTCTAGGTCAACTTTCAGGTGCCTTTAACCTCTCTGCAAACTCCTTGCATCAAGAGGGTTGAAATGTCTCATCTCCAAGTCTGCAAAGACTCCCACACATAGCAAGTGGACATGGCAGTGACTTTCCAAGGGGGCCCTGTAGAGATACAAAATCTGGTTTTCACTACAGATTTGAGGAGAGACTAGCCCTCTCCTTTTCTGTGAACACTAAGCAGTTCCCCAGCACCACAGGGAACTGGCAGTCCCAGAGACAAGTTCAAGTTTCCTCCAGTGGCTTTCCTTTCATTGTTGCAACGTTCCAGACATGGAAGTGAGAATGGGAGTTGTCACGCCTACCATATCCCAAGAATCACCTCCAGCAAATTCTCTGAGGAAGTGCTGCACCATTGCCCTAACTACCTTCCAACGGAATGAGGAAGTAATACTGAATGCTAGAACTTTCCAGCCTGGGTCCCCAGTGCCTGCTCACCCACAGTTAGATAGAATTTTCCGATACTCAGTTTATCTTACATTTCACTTACAGGAATCTGCCCCCCTCTTACTAGAGGACCAGAAGTGACTATACTCTGCCCTTCTTCCTCATTTTATCAGTGTGGAACATGCTGTGTTTATTACAAAATTTTCGGAACCATACAAAATGTGAACCAAATCCATTGCCATCAAGTCAATTCTGACTCGTAGCAACCCTATGGGACAGAGTAGAGCTGCCCCATAGGGTTTGCGAAAAGTGACTGGTGGATTCAAACTGCCAACCTTTTGGTTAGCAGCTGAGCTCTTAACCACTGTGCCACCAGGGGTCCTTCAGAACCATAAGGAGCCTTAATGATCATCTAGTCTAAACTCCTGATCTTGCAGGTGAGGGAAAAGAATGACAGGAAGGACAAATATAAGGCCTGCATGCCTCCACTCACCCATCTTGTATCCATGGCGGAGACCACAAGTCAGGAAAGTAGTCATTTCAAATGAAATGGGACATGGCCTTAAAGTCTTTCCCGAGACAACGCTCCTAGCAGCCTCTTCATATTTAATTATAAACATGAATGGCATCTCACATTAAGCCTATGTCCCAACCCAGTGTTAAACGATGTCAAAGTAGCTTATGGCAAAATTGACATCCCCCGCTTCTCAGGACACGGACCTTTCTACAGCATCACAATGCTGTGCTTATGTTCAAATGTCAGGCTTTACATTTTTCCAGCAAATATTCCATTTGGTCGTGTTTTCCAGGAAGCATCTAATTGTGTTTTTGTCTTTTAACTTTTTTTTCTTGAATAGGTAGTACATTTACATGATTCAACGAGCAAAGCAATCTAGAAGTGTACCCTGAGAAGTCATGCTCCTGCCCCTAGCCCATTGACTCCATTCCTCCATTTTTATTAGTTTCTTGTTTATCCTTCCAGGGTTTCTTTGTGCAAATACAAGGAAATCAAATGCATATTCTCATCTTCCGTCCTGTCATACACAAAGGGTAGCATACTATATACAATTTCAGCACTTTTTTTTTTCTTAGCAAGATATACAGAAATGGATCTGCCTCATTTCTTAGTAGGTATGCAAGCATGTTACCTTTGACAGTTAGGCCATTCAAATAAAATCCAATCTTATTTGAATAGACATGCCCTCTAAAGCTGTTTTTAGTCTTCTCTGGAACCCGACACCACTATTTGGGCAGTTAATGTCGTCTAAGTGGCCCTTTTTTGCATAAGTTTTAAGACTTCCCATGTTCTTCTCAAACTGTAGGCGGAGTTTTTCTATTACCCAGCACATGATATGGTCAACATTTTATTTAAAAATAAATGTTATTAAAACCACTACAGAAAATGCTTTTTTGAAGAGCATTAAAAAAGTAAAAGAAAGAAAGAAAAAGATCACAATGAAGGCACATAATGGCATCAATGACAGTTCAGTATTTTTGAGTTGCCACGTGCAAACCTGAAGTCCTCAGGATTCATTGTAAGGACGGAGCCCTGGCTATTAGCAGATACGCATCTGCTCCTGAAACTATCTGTTTCACTATTAGAAAGCCAGAGGCTGCTCTGGCTCCTGGAGCCTCAGAGAGCCTCTTTGAATCACAGACCAGAGTTGACCCACCAGGCTGGACTATGATTAAATGGACCCCAAAGTGTCGGCCAGTACTCTGTCAATTGCCTTAAATGAGCATGCCTGCTGGATCAGAGGAAAGTGTGGAGTGTTTGGCCAGTGCAGCGAATTCTTATAACTTCTGGTCTTCGTTATTTTCTATATAAGTACAAATCAGTTTTGCGTTTTTCAGTTCCTTTCAATTGTTGATAATAAAGAATTACTCCCTCCCCTCAAGAAAGCAAGCATCTCCATGAAAAAATAAATACTGGGGACATCACACAAGGCAAAGAAAAAGATTTAAGGATATGTATCTTCATTTCTCTCATAATACTTCATTGGCTAGCCAATTTCATTGAATGAAAGCCAAGAAAACCAACTTTGGCACAGTATTGATGGAGCTAAAGAATAGCAAGGACTTGTAGCTTGGATTACTGATGCCAGAGAAGTGGAGACACCACAGGGAGATTGTTTTTGTCTCTTCCCCACCACTGCTCCCTGGAGAGAGGCCACCTGGGACCCCTGCCAGAACAGCACAGCAGGCAGCCAGCAGACCCTATTTGCACCCTGGAAGAATCCCAGGACCAGGCAGAAGCCGGTCTGTCAGTCTAAATGCTAAACAAGAACATTAGCCTTAACAGTACAAATTAGCAATGTATTTCTTCTCCGTGTAGCTGAGCACTTAATGATCCACATCCTGGAGACAGTGCTGAGTAATAGTGCACTGCTAGATGACCCATCTTGGCTTTCCAAGTTGCTATCGTTTTTATGTTACCCTCAAGTGATATCATTAGGCTGTGAGGAAAACCAATTTTCTTTATCATCCCCAGTCTCCTCAAAACCTTCTTCACTAGAATAATATCATCAACAGGATGCCCAAATTGGGCATCTGAGGTTTAAAATACTAACACCTCAAAGATCATTTATGGCTGCAGCAATCAGCCTCCAATTTCATCGAATTAGGGAGCAAGTTTATTTCCCTAAATCCGCACTAATATTTTGAAGCAATCCTGATATGGAGAATAAATGAGCTTCATAAAGCCACTGTTGTTTTTTTTTTGTTTTTGCTCCTTCGTCAATAACTTGACCACTATGCGGCACGTGCAACTTCAGGTGTCAAGAACAGAATACATAAGTGTCTGCGACAACGCTCCTGAACCAAGAAACATCAAAGAAACCCCTAAATCTTTAAAATTGTTTTAACTCACGGGCAACCTTCCACCAGGAATATTGCTGCTGCTTTTACACTTAAATTTTTAAACACTCAGGGACAGAAACAAATTTTGTTTGGTCCCTTATCATGAGAGTACTTAAGTATTTACTAAAGTTAATTTCTCCCAATAAATTACAGCTCATTCCCCAAAGATTCTATGAAACATTTAAAAAGAATGATCCATAAGATTTCATGGGCAAAAGGCAATCTGGCTAAGTAAGCCTTCTCTAGCTTGGTAAGTAAAAGTTGTTTTTTTTTTTTTTTTGTCTGAGACAACACCTGTACATATGTCTAATTTTGAACACACTGCAGGATCTTTAACAAATGCAAAATATGGACACAAATTGGTGAATGTGCTAATAGTGAACAAGATGGGAAGTGTCTCAGTTATACACTGCAGCTAAAACAGAAATACTACAAGTGGGTGGTTTTAAAGAAAAATTGGTTTCCTCACAGTCTAGGAGGCTAAAAGTCTGAATTCAGGGCATCAGCTCCAGGGGAAGGCTTTCTCTCTCTGTCAGCTCTGGAGGAAGGTCCTTGTCATCAATCTTCCTCTGGTCTAAGAGCTTCTCTGCCCAAGGACCCTGGGTCCAAAGGACACGCTCTGCTCCCAGCGCTGCTTTCTTGGTGGTACAAGGTCCCCCTGTCTCTCTCTGCTTCTCTCTTTTATATCTCAAAAGAGATTGATTTAAAACACAATCTAGTAGATTAAGCCCTGCCTCATTAACATAACTGCCTCTAATCCTGCTCATTAACATCATAGAGGTAGGATTTACAACACATAGGAAAACCACATCAGACAACAAAATGATGGACAGTCACAC
This sequence comes from Elephas maximus indicus, assembly GCF_024166365.1. Taxonomy (NCBI): domain Eukaryota; kingdom Metazoa; phylum Chordata; class Mammalia; order Proboscidea; family Elephantidae; genus Elephas; species Elephas maximus. The sequence continues at coordinate 50,362,188 of NC_064828.1, read as the reverse complement.
CAGACTGGAAATTACGGGCTAACATACATTTTTGACACACATTTTTGGGGGACACAATTCAATCCATGACAGGATTAGAGGAAGTGTATGGAACAATGAATAGAGAATGGAGAGAAGAATTGAACAAAAAGAAGAGAGGGGAAGAACAAATAGAAAAAAGAAAAGAAGAGAAAGATTAAAGGTTGGAGAAATCCTGCTGAGTTGGCTTGACCAATGATATGTGACCACCACTCACTCCAGGAGATTTGGTAGGTCAGGACTAGGGGAGATTGACTGGCAATGTACCTGGCTTTGTCTCTAAAGCTCTTAATGAATGGTGACCCTGGCAGGGTCATGGTAAGCCCTGGGAAAGTTCATTCTACACCTTGGTTGACTTACCAACTTTATTCTGCAGAGGAAATAAAAGAAAGGATGTATTTGGGAAGCAATAAGAAAAGGGGCGCTGAGCAGAATAATGGGGAATTCTGGGTCCCCTCTTCCTCAGCGGAAGAATATCACACAGAGCCCCTTAAGCATGTGTCCTCAGAAAAATTAAATGCATCGCTCATGCCTACCATTTGCAACAAAAGGGGTACAACGGGCGGGTTTTGAAAGCCGCTTTATGGAACTTTAAAAACGGCTAGTAATTTATGGTAAAGTCAATCACTCACTTTGAGATGTGCAGACTTAAACCGTTGCCTAGAAATCTAGAAAAGCAACTAAACCCCTTGACTTTCTGAGGACCAGCAGTACAGCTTATTAAGGCAAATGTCCATGGAGGGAAGAGGGACTGCCTATTGTTTTTCCTCTCTCCGTAAGTGCAAACAGCACCCCAGCGGGAGTCTGGAGGTCTGTTAATTTTTCAGCTAACATAGGTGAAGGATATTAAGTGATGGAGTCAGGATCTGAGCCTCATTGTGTCTGACTCAGGCCCACGCTTGTTCCCTGACTTCTCTGCCACACGTCAGCCGTTTATATTCTGATTAATTATCGAACGTATTTTTTTTTAAACTTCACAGGTATTTGAGAAGCTAAAGGAGCAAGCCACCTGGTCCCATTCTCTGCCCGAGAGGTAGTTATCCCATTTTACAGATGCGAAAACTGAGGCATAGAGAGGTTAAGTGGCCCACGCCTCACCACAAGTAGGTGGATGAAGCCTGAGTGTCTACAAACTGTGCTGTCTTCAAGGACATCAAACCACCTCACTGAGTTTTAACACCATTTGCCTGGCTTGCTCTTTCACCTTTTTTTTTTAAGCCTGCCGACATTTTTTTAAAGGTCATAATCACCAAATGTTTGCTTAACAAAATGTGTTAATATGTTTTATCATTGCCATAACATACTGTTATTTTAAGATTTTCCAGACCTTACCATGTCTTCTAGTATTTCCTTTTTCTTTCTTCTTTTTTAATTACACATACACACACGCAAAACCTGTTGCCATCGAGTGTATTCCAACTCCAACAGAGTAGAACTGTCCCACAGAGTTTCCAAGGAGCGCCTGGTAGATTTGAACTGCCAACCTTTTGGTTAGCAGCTGTAGCTCTTAACCACTAAGCCACCAGGGTTTCCTTTAATTACACAAGTAGTGTATTATACACCCCCTCCTTCCTAGCACTGCTTACCTAATCAAACTTAACCCCAGAGATAACCAGGGTCAAAAGCCTGGTACATCTCTATCTATCTACTCTGCTTTATTTATATTTGTTTATTTAAATGCACAAACGCACACACCCCTATTTTTTTCCCTTTGCCATAAAGGGGATCATACCTCAGATATATTTTTATGACTTGCTATTTTCAGTTAACAATAGGTCTTGAAGCTATTTTAATACTTATGACTGTAGATGTAAATCATTATTTCAACAGATGCAAATAGGCCGATGTCAGCTTATTAGAGGCCTTCCCTAACTGTCCTCTAATAACTTGCCCCTTCCTTGCATCATTCTTATCCTTTCCTTGCTTTATTTTCCTCTTAGATTTTACCAGCCCCAGACATACTTCTACTGTCTATCTCCCTCCACTAAAAGGTAAGCTTTATGAGGGCAGGACTTTGATTTTACTGTTATATTCCCATCCCAGAGAGCAGTGCCAGAGCCTAGGAGGCAGCCAAGAAAATTTTTTGAATAAATGAGTACTCTGAGATTATCCTTCAAAAAGGCTTTATCGATTCACACAATGACAATAGTGTATGCTTGCCCAGTGACCCACATCCTTGCCAACACTGCATACTATAACCCTTTTACATTTTTGTTAATCTGGTAGTTCATTTTAATCCACATTCCCTGAGAACTTTTTGAGTAAAGTACATGTTCAGGTACTTTGCACCTTTGGAAATTAACTTTGTTTTCTTCTCACCTGTATGTGGGAGCTCTTTATACATTCTGGGAAATGATCCTTTGTATATTACATGCTAAAAATGTTTTGTCTTATTCTGTCACTTGTCTGCTACTTAGTTAGGCTTGAAAACTTTGACTGACTTCTCAGTGAGCCCCACCCCTACATGGAGATGGGCTGGAACAGAGCCTTTGGACTTAAAAACCTGTTGCCATTAAGTCAATTCTGAATCATAGCAACCCTATAGGGCAGAGTAGAACTGCTCGATGGAGTTTCCAAGGAGTGGCTGGTGGATTCAAACTGCCGACCTTTAGGTTAGCAGCCAAACGCTTAACCACTGAGCCACCAGGTCTCCACTGAGAAATGGCTTCTTCTGGATGAACAGGGCCTTCCAGACCAAGGAAAGACCATTCAGTCAACAGCTACTTCCCTCTGAATGAGGACAATAGCCAAGAGGTTCCCAGCACTGTGTCTCCTAAAGGGCTTGCCATAGATCACAGTGCTGAATTAACTGCTGTCCAACACCTACCAAAAGTCAAGATAAGATATTTGTGGAACTTTGTTGGAGGACACACTGCCCATCCAGGCCTTTCTATATTCTACAGAGCCTAGTTATCTGGAAGCTGAATTCTTAGGCTCCCTTCTCTTAGAGTTGTACTAGCTGACCTCCACTTAACCAATTTGCTGGCTAACAGATGCCCCCCCTTTCCTTCTGAAAACACACTGAGGCAAGTCCACCAGAAAATCAAAATTCAAACCCATTGCCGTCAAGTTGATTCCAACTCATAGAGACCCTATAGAGTCAGCTGAATCTACAACTTGAGCATTTCTGCCTCCAGCTGTTAGTTGCTTACCAAAATATAATACATAACCATGTTTTTCCTTAAATCTAATTATGCTAGCTAATTTTGTAATTATAATTTTATAATTGGTTTAATATTATGCAAAGTGATTAAATATGAGGATCAAAGAGATTAACCGATTCTGTGAAAACTTAATTGATCACTTTTGATATGCTTGATAAATTAATTGCTAAAATTGCACCCAAACTAGATCTATATTAAAAGCCCATTGCCATCTGACCCTATAGGACAGAGTAGAACTGCCTCATAACGTTTCCAAGAAAAAGAATGCGTTCAAACTGCCGACTTTTTGGTTAGCAGCCATAGCTCTTAAGCACTGCACCACCAGAGCTCCAGATTTATATTAAACAACTGTAAAAAAGAAAAAAAAGTAGAAAATTTCTAAAAATGTAGAAATTTAGAAGTGTTTTTCACTCACATTTCAATGAAAAGAAAAGGCCCTGGCTCCGCATGAAAAGATTGCTGAATGAGTACACTTTTAGTTAAAATAAGTATTGTATGCACCTTTTTTTATGATGCCCTGCTTTAATAGACTGTTCTAGTAGCTGACCCTAGCTGCTCCAAGTGTGCTGTGCAGACCAGCAGCAGCGGCAGCAGTGGGAGCTTGGGCAGAAATGCAGAATCTCAGGCCTCACCCCGGACCTACTGATTCAGGATCTGTGTTTTAACAAGATACCAGGTGACTATATGCACATTAAACTTTGAAAAGCATTGGTCTATAAAATATTTTCCTCTGATTTTATAAAAGGACATTAAAATAAATGTGTAATTGAGGGATTTTCTGCATGTCAAAGATTTCTTTTAAATTTGGTACTTCTCCTAAAGAACTAATAATAGTTTGTTTCTTCTTGGGCAGTAATAATTATTAATATCAATCTTACCTCCCTTTTTGCTTCAGCCACAAGTAAGCTAATAAATGATTTTTACTCAAAAAAAAAAAATTTTTTTTATGTCATCTGTTCTATTCTTTCCCCAGTCTTGTCCTCCTATTTCAATTCGTATTTCACCTAGTCTAACAGTTTTTATTTATATTTTATATTTTATTATTGCACTGTATATGTTTCTTCAAATTTAATTACTTTATTGCTTTTCCTTATCATTTATGGAGAAAGTACAGAGAAGAAGGGGTAGACGCTCCTCAGTCTAGCGTTGAAGAATTGCACCTAATCTGATCTACACCTACTTTCCTGACTCAGCTCCTGCTTCCTCCCCCATCCCCGAACATCATATTCTAGCCCAATTATCCACCCTCTGCTATTACCCAAACACACTCTTCCTTTTTCCTTAAATACTCTCCCTTCACCCCTCAGAGGCCAGCCCAAATTATGCCTCCTTTTTGAAGATTTACCTTGCCTTTTTTTTTTTTTTTTCCTCATGGACAGTAATAATTGTATCAATCTTACCTACAGGAAAGGTCCTTTCCATCTAAACTCTGAAAAGCACTCTGTTGGTACCTCCCAGATACAAATTCACATTTAGCTTCATATTGTGTTCATTTGCATGCGTGGCTTTCAGGAGCACTTTGAGGGTAGGGAACATGTATTATTTGGGTCAATATCAGTGCCTACTACACAGACCGTGCTATATCAACGAATGAGTAAACAAATGTGTAATAGAATGAATTAAGTAAATGTAACTTAGAGTTTCATTCGGTTTAAATTAAAAAAAAAAAAAAAAGAATTCGACACACGTAGGCAATCCAGTAAGTAAAATAACCCACTAATTTTACATTTTCTTCTTCACTCGGTCATTCTAAGGAATTCATAACCCAGGATTTGGTGGGGGCTCTGAAAAGTTTTCTCAAGATCAATAATACGTCAAGAATGTATAATGTGCGTTTCAGTCAAGCCAAGTGAGTGTTGGGATGTGGGGTGTCTGTGTATAGAATCTGGAGGGTGATAGGAGATATTTCCATTGTCACCAGAGCCACGCTGCTCACCACAGGCCCTCTGGCACCATTTGTAAAGACTCACAGAACTTTCGCCAAGCAATTTAGTGCCAAAAGCTCCCCACGAGCTGTCTCACAAGGATCAGCAGGGGAACAAGGTAATGTTGACTTAAGTGGCTGAGAAACAGTGCAACGCAGCAGCAGACAGACAGCCTGGCTTACAGCCAGCCAAGAAAGTGGGACATCTGTGCGTGAGCCAAAACATCCCACTGACCTTGAGCTGAAGGGATGAGCTTCTGGCAGACACCACTGAAAGACTCAGACGCCCCAAGCAGAGGGCAAACTTCGCACACAAGTGCAGAGCTGCTGCCTGTTCTGCTTTCACCAGCCTGGGACATGGAGCTCATTAACAAAGCCATCTAGGGACACAGAGGCTCTAAAACTCATCAATTCTCTCACCTTCTATCTTTTTTTTTTTTCTATCTACATCAGTGCTGTCCAACAGAAATCTAATGCAAGCTACAAATGAATTTTTAAATTTTCTGGGTTTAGTAGTCACTTTAAAAATATAACAAGAAACAGCTAAAATTAATTTTAATAATACATTTTATTTAACCCCAAATGTCTAAAAAAAAATAGTCATCTCAAAATGTTAACAATATTTTTAAATTATTAATAAGATATTTTACATCCTTTTTTTCATACTAAGTCTTTATAATCCACATCTCAATTTGGACTAGTCATATTTCAAGTGCTCAATAGCTACAGGTGGCAAAGAAAAAAGAAAAAGAAAATCCCGTGGAGTTGATTCCAACTCATAGAGACCCCATAGGACAGAGAAAAACTGCCTCATAGGGTTTCTAAGGAGAGGCTGATGGATACGAAGAGCTTACCTTTCGGTTAGCAGCCGAGTTCTCAACCACTGAGCCACCAGGGCTCCCAGATGGGTCTACTGGCTGTGATATTGGACAACACAGACTTTAAAAACAACAAAAATAAATTAAGCACCTGTAAATAGTGGGGAAAATCCTGGCTTTGTAGACCAAGGCATTTACTTTATATTTTGACCCCATAGTTTACTAGGTGTTGATATTAGGGAGACTATTTAACCTCCCTGAGTCTCTTCTCATTGGGAAAATGTGGATAAATGATCTTGATCTGCCACGATTATTGGGATGAACATATGCAGAATATCCAGCAGAATATGTGGCATATGGAGGACACTAAATAAGCGATAGAATACCAGTGACATATCCTCACAGAAGAGGGACTCCAGTGCTAGCTGTGGTGAGAGCGAAATATCTCTAAAGTGAATTGTTGTTTTTGTTGTTAGCTGCTTTCAAGTAGGCCCCAACTCACCGCAACCCCATGTACAACAGAACAATACAGATCGAACCACAGTGATCCTAGGGTTTTCGTCGACTGATTTTCAGAAGTAGATTGCCAGGCCTTTCTTCCTAGTCTGTCTTAGTTTGGAAGCACCAATGAAACCTTTCCAGCATCACAGCAACGTGCGAGCCTTCAGCGACAAGTGGGCGGTAGCTGCACATGACGTACATTGGTCAGGGATTGAACCAGAGTCTCCCACGTGGAAGGGGAAAATTCTGCCACTGAACTGCCACTGCCTCCCAAAGTGAATTAGATCCTCTCGTTTTTCCTGTTTCAAATCACAATAACAGAAGAGAAAGAGGACATTTTCAGTCTACTTTTTTTCTAACTTTATAATACGTAATTCCAATAGATTGTATTCCTTTTAAGAAAATATACAGATTGAAAAAATCCATATGTTGTTATGTTATTTCCTTCAAAACAAGGAGTCAAAAATATTTTGAGTGTGTAATAAATCAATGTTTGGAGAAGATGCAAGATGAAACAGCTTTCAACAAGTAAATTTTCACCTCATACCAACACTCACCCAAAATGATTTCATGATCAAGAAATTTAAAGGAAAGTGGCTAGTATCAAATAGCTAATTAGAATAGCTGAAAATGCTCAGGGCTGTTGGAGGCCAGGCCAGTACTGAATATAACATCTTGTATCCTTAGCATCCTTTTCTCTCCCGCCATTGTTGTTGTGTAGTTGGGGTCTTGGAAATCCAGTCCACAATTTTGCTGTATGAAAGATTGGTATTAGAAAATATTTCAGAAGAAGGAAAAATTATATTTGGCATTCAGGATGTAGGAAGTTGTTCTAGAAGCAGAGAGTTGCATTAGTAGATTTTAATGGAAAAAAAAAAACAGATTGTCAAGAGACAAATTGTCATGAGACAATTTCCTAGACTTGAGCAAAAGGAGAAAAGAATTAATTTGGTAGGTGGAAGTTGGGCTTGGGGATGTAGAAACTGACTGTCCTCCAGAAAGGTGCAAGGTTAAAATAATAACTAACTAGAGAGTTGGAGAAGAACATAAGTTATGAAATAAAGACAGGGAACATAGAGGGCAACTTCTGAAACCACTATGCTAGAGTGAAAAAGGGATGCTTTTCAATGGACAAGTGGAGAAGTAAGACAAGAATATGAAACCAGCGGAAGATATCTCAAAGCCTTCGTAGTGGGCAAGATTAGTTAGGAGACAATGATAACTTTAACTTCAGGAATAGAATCATAACATCTGGGATACACCAGTAAAAAGCTGGGACAAAGCCATGGCAGTCCTTACATCAGATGTGAAGTGTGGCTGCTTCTTCTTGAAGCAAGAAAGAGGGGTTGGAAGATACTGGGGCTTGAGGGGACAGAATGATAACCTGCCTGGTAGAAAGCAAGGAGGATTATCACTTATGGAAGGAATACTTTCGGTCAGAGTTATCTCTTTGTTCACGTTGTTAACTGGTAATTATTAAACTTCTTTTGAATTCCTATCTCCAACTTCCCACCCTTTACTTTTTTTTTTCCTTTCCTTTATGGTTGTCATTGGCAACAATTCAAGAAGAACAAGCTCTTGCCTCCAAAGAATGAGGAAATTCTACAGACCCAACGTAAGTGGTTAGATTAGAAGGTGCTGTGGGTGGAGACAAAAGAAAATATCGGTATCACTGAAGAAAATTCCTTTCACTTAGCAAAATTAGAAATAGTATTTCTATAAGAATGATTATTCCCCACATGTTTGTTTATTTTCTTTAGGAAGATTTGAACTGACATGAATTTTCCGTAAGATTTGTAAAGATTACTGTAGCCAGGTTTAGAACAAGTTTCACTACATGGTGGGAAAGTCTGACTCTTAGAAAGGAATGTCTCTTCTCTCATGTTGTTTGATATGGGTCCCTTTATTTTGCCTCTGCAAACTCAGAGGTTAAAGTCAGATAAACTCCCTCACACAGTCTTGCTCTGCTGTGATTTGAAATCTGCATTTCCTACACTGTCATGCATTTCAAGTTTGCCTAGGGTTTTACTGGCAAACTAATAGTACTACGTATCAGCGCAGTGGTTAAGTGTTTGGCTGTTAACCAAAAGGTTGGCAGTTTGAATCCACCTCCTTGGAAACCCTATGGGGCAGTACTACTCTGTCCTATAGTGTCGCTATGAATCAGAATTAACTCAACGACAGCAAGTTTTTTGGTTTGGTTATCCGGACATCCTGAATAAGGAGAGAACACTACCTAAAGCAATGGTTTTTAAACTTTTTTTACCACAACCTACACTGAGAAATAATTTTTATATAGTGATCCTGCACGCACATATTTAAAATACACGTACAAAAATATACATAAACTGAATCACGAGACTAATAAAACACCATTTTATAATCATTAGTGCATTCTGAAATCTGAATTCTATATCTATATTATTTAAAAAAAAAAAAGTGTTGCTACCCAATATATTGATTACTGCCCACTAATCGATCATAATCCTCAGTATGAAAAACACTGGCATAATGGTTGTGATTTCACTTTCCAAGTTGTTACCATGTCGTGTCTATATTCTGCTGCCTGACTTGCAAGATCTTCCATCTACCTGTCCTGTAGTAATTCCTTAACACAGCTTCCCTTAGCACAGCTCTAAAAAATATATGATAATGTCTTTCTATTAATTGACACCTACTATGTTTTTTTTTTTTTTATGTGACAGTTTCTGTCCTAGATACTCCATGTGTAATATCTCTATTACTCAGAACCCTCTGATAAGGATATAGATGAAGAAACTGAGGCTTAGGGAAGTTGGCCAAATGACTGAGCTGGAACTTGAACTAAGATGAGTATAACCTAAAGCCCATTTTCCTTCCACCAGAACATATGGTCTCCAAGTGGGCAGGTCTCCTTACTGCACCTGCTCTCACCACGCCTAGAGCCCTGCCTCATTCATGCTGCTCCCCATCTGGAAGGTCTGGACCCAGCTCAAACTCAGCATCTTTCCAAGAAACCACCCAGGTGACATGGTCCATGTTCCTTCCCTCCCTTTTTTTTTTTTTTAACTCAGGTGGACAGTAAATCTCAGAGGTTAGAATTCAGAACCTGACTTTCAGATTTAAATGCCAGTTCAGTCACTTAGAATCTGGTGATCATATTAACCTCTGTAAAATGGAGATAATAATTTTCTGTAAAATGAAAATAGTACCCTTCCATAAAATGGAGATAATAATTGCCCCTTGCCCATAGGTTGTTGTCTACATAAAGGAGTTAATAATTGTAGAGTGATTAGAAGTTGGTACATGCCAGAAAAACAAGTTTGTTGCTGTCAAATTGATTCTGACTCATAGCAACCCTATAGGGCCAGGTAGAACTGCCCCATAGGGTTTCCAAAGCTGTAATCTTTACAGAAGCAGACTGCCACATCTTTCTCCTGTGGAATGGCTGGTGGGTTCGAACAGCTGACCTTTCAGTTAACAGCCAAGCGCTTAACCACTCCACCACCAGGGTTCCTAGGTTGGTATATAGTGGGTGCTTAATAAAAATTATTATTCAGTTATACTTCGATGATCAATTTGATACACCCTGTCCTATCCTTTCATTATTCACTCAAGATGTACAGATCTTATTTCTCTCACTAGAACACAAGCTCTTTGTGGGCAGGACTGTACCTAATTTGTAGCTATACCCCAGAGTCACACAGTACCAGCCATGTAATCTATATTTAACAAAAATCTAATTTTGCCATTACAAATCTGGCCAATGCCAGATTAAGAACTTTGTTATTATTATTTTCATTTTTTTTTTAACAAAGGAACAGGCAGTAAGGACTTGCTAGTCTTTATACTTCTGAAGATAAACATCGTTTACCTAAGGAGATGAATTTGTTTGACAAAACTCACCAGGATAATCTTTAAGGTCCACACATAGAAGACTTTGCTCTTGGGGGGTAACTGTGGTAGAGATGCTGATCTGTGTTCTGTTTCATATTTGAATTGCCTCCTCTTCACCCTATTGTTGAGAGAGGGATCCCTGTCCTACGGCCATGGGGATGGCCCGACAAACAACCAACGCTGGGTTAATGAGACTGACAGCCATTTATCAGTCACACACACTCACAGCCCAGGCAGGGGGCCACCCCACCACACAGGGCCACGCAGGGGTTGTGCTCAGAACAGAGTAAACAGCTGTTGCTGTGGGAGGCAGGTTTTGTAGTATCAAGGGGGTAAAGCAACTCCTGGTGATTGTGATTTAATTGGATTATGATTAGCTTTTTTGAGTAATTCTACAGGCTAGCAGGGAACTGAAACCCACTACTCAGGGATAAGCAGAAACTGTGCCTGGTCCTTTCGATGAGGAGGATTGTTTGACTAAGAAACCTTATCCACAGGAGCAGGACATACACATAATAAACCAAAAAGCCAAACCCATTGCTGTCAAGTAGATTCTGACTCATAGTGACCCTATAGGACAGAGTAGACCTGCCCCATAGAGTTTCCAAGGAGTGGCTGGTGGATTCGAACTGCTGACCTCTTGGTTAGCAGCTGTAGCACTTAACCACTACCCCACCAGGGTTTCCATACACGTAATACTGAGCTTCAATTTTAGGTCTTTCACACCGCATTTAGTAACAACACAGATAAAAGCTTTATAGATTATGCAGAGACTGAGATGTTCAAAATTTTACATTTCTTTGTTTTTCCCAAACTAATGTTAATTTAGCTTTGAGACTTTATTTACACTCAATTAAGTTTACTCAGTCTCTTCCAATTTAAAATTTTCATTGTAAATATAATTCTCTCCATCCCATTTCCCTCTCCCTCCATCTCCACCAGGGCAGTCTAAGTTCTAAGCCCAGCTGGGGCCAAAAAAGGTAAGAAATACGCCAAAAATTTTGAAGGATTTTTCAGCTGTGAGCACTTAAGGAAACCCTGGGGGTGTAGTGGTTAAGTGCTACAGCTGCTAACCAAGAGGCTGGCAGTTCAAATCCTCCAGGCACTCCTTGGAAACTCTATAGGACAGTTCTACTCTGTCTTGTAGGGTTCGGCTATGAGTCGGAATTGACTCGATGGCAGTGGGTTTGGTTTTTGGTTTTGGGTGAGCACTTAATGAAGCTGTGAACGTGGTTCTCAGAGGTTAGTTTGTTATCAGGGCCTCTGTAGAAAATAGGACATTTTAAAGTTACTCAGTATAACCACATACTTTGCTGCTGGTTTTCTTTTAACCTCGCCCAATTTTTTGCATTTTGCAACAACCACTTTCCCCCACTTCACCCCACCTCCCCCAGCAAGCACTTTACTGTAAGGAAGTGACAGAAAACACACAGACCTCCGGCCAGCCTTGCTTTTGCCACCAGCCACACATATCCCCCTTTGTACACAGAAACACAAACAGCAGACCCAAAAAGAACACAAATAGAAATCTCATAGGAGAAAGCCTCCAGAAAATCTAAAGAAAATCACGTATCTTACCATTTTATTATCTTTTCTAAGAAGTGAAAATGTGAAGTTTTCATATACTTGCCTTCAGGGAAAACACTTTTGTCCACTAGCACTGCTCTTATTGACATTGATGGCAGGCAAACATCGGTCTCCCTTCTAGAAGTTCACCTGTTAAATGTTGTCCTTGGAACATGATTCTGCTGGTAAAGAGTATCTGGGCTCAAGGAAGATTAGTGGGTAAAAGGAAATAAGAAGAGAAACGATGGCTCCCAGGGAGTAGTATTTTTATTTTAGAAAAGTGTCTGGAATAAGCTTCAGCTAAGGAATAAATCATCCTCAAACTGCACCTGCTCAAGTCGGCTCACAGAAAGTTCTAGAAGAGCCCAGGCTCTCATGCGTCACTCAGAATTTTTGGAGTTACGACCTGTCATTGTGTGATTTCATTCCTAAAGCCCTAACGTGCTACATGCCATGTGCTTATGTAGGCACAAATAGACATGTATAAATCAGTGGACAGTCAGCCAGGTCTGAAGATTTTATAGCATCCTTTGAAATATTTGGTAGTAGACTAAAATTGTGAAATCTGATTTTTGGCCACAGCCCAAAGCAGTAGGTACTAGTCTGGTCAAAATAGTGCTGGATATGTTTGGAGAAACTTTTTTAGAAACCACAGACCCCCTTTGGTTTGTATTCTGAGACCAGTCCTCACAGGCTTATTAGGACACCTGTGGAGACCCTGTCTGCTACCCCCCAGTATAGCAAGCTCAAATGGCCAATAAATTTGGTCCATTGCTGCCTGGATGTTGTTATATCAGTGTTACTTATGTAAAATAAATAGTTATGTATGTATGTGAAGGAGTCCCTGGGTGGTGCAAACAGTTAATACGTTGGCTGCCAACGAAAAGGTTGGAAATTCAAGTCTACCCGGAGATACCTCAGATGACTTAGCAATCTACTTCCAAAAAATCAGACATTGAAAACCCTCTGAAGCACAATTCTACTCTGAAAGTCACAAGGTCACCTTGAGTAGGAATCAACTCCACCACGAATGGTTACATTAGGTTAGGATATGTATGTTAAGAAAACAATATATTTCATTAAATAAATGGTTTTTTGGTAAAAACAAAATAAAGAACTAAAGAAAACAAAACTTAGTTGCATAATAAATCTTTCTAATACCAACTTTATTTTGACTCTTCTTTCTCACAATCTCTGCATAGTTGTTTTTTAAAAAACAAATCTTATTTCTAATTATAGATTAATACTACCTTTCTTCTACTCTGTTGAAAGTTCTAGAATCAGCAATGCCTGCTAGTCCATTTCAGTTTCTAAACAACCTGCCTTCTTCTGCAATAGTAAGAGTTTTTCTTCTTTTTGAGTAAAAATCACACTTTTGAGACTCTGCTTGTTACAACAGAACTCTGCCTTTGAACTACCTTTTCCTGTAATTCTATTCGGACATGAACTGGCACTAGTCTCCACTTTAAGCCTAGAGAAAGCTGTCCTTCACCTTTGTACAAAACCAAACCAAACCCACTGCCTTCAAGTCAATTTCAAGTCAGAGCGACCCTGTAGGACAGAGTAGAACTGCGCCATAGGGTTTCCAAAGCTGTAGCCTTTACAGAAGCAGCCTGCCACAGCAGGAGCGCCTGGTGGGTTCGAACAGCTGAGCTTTAGGTTAGCAGATGAGTGCTTTAACCAGTGTGCCTCCAGGGCTCCTTTTACCTTTATACACCAGAGGTTTATTTCAAAGAATAAGCATCATTTGATATGGAGTCAAAATACAGTATGGAGAAAAAGTTTTAGAAGCTTTTTCTACAACTTTTACATCAAATACACTCACTAAAGTTTTAGAGCAAGTAACTGGCCAGATTAAAAAGAGAAAGAACCAGTTTCAGGGAGTCGACAGAAGAAGGGCAACTATAGTCTATAACCCTGTGCTGATGGAGACAGGATGTCTTAGTCATCTAGTGCTGCAATAACAGAAATACCACAAGTGGGTGGCTTTAACAAAGAGAAATTTATTCTCTCACAATCTAGGAGGCTAGAAGTCCCAATTCAGGATGCCAGCTCCAGGGGAAGACTTTCTCTTTTCGTCTGCTCTAGAGGAAGGTCCCTGTCATCAATCTTCCCCTGATCAAGGAGCTTCTTAGCACAGGGACCCCAGGATCCAAGGAATATGCTATTTTTCTGACTCTTGTTTCTTGGTGGTCTGCTCACTTCTCTCTTTTATATCTCAAAAGAGATTGATTTAAGACAACCTAATCTTTTTTTTTTTTAATCTTGTAGATTGAGTCCTGCCTCATTAACATAAGTGCCCTGACACTAATCCCACATCATTAACGTCATAGAGGTAGGATTTACAGTTCATAGGAAAATCACATCAGATGACAAAATGGTGGACAATCACACAATACTGGAAATCATAGCCTAGCCAAATTGACACACATTTTGGGGGACACAATTCAATTCATAACAGAGGAGAAGGAGGACAACGAGGTATCGTCCAATCTCAACAGGTGCAGTGGGATGTGGTCTTTCCTAGAACTTCGACCTCAGCTCCCAAGGAGAGGTTCCTAAAACAGGATAGGACAAGAGGAAGGAAAGAATGAGAGACATATGAGCCATCTGAAGGGCTCAGAGCCTGAACTCAACCCCAAAGACTGGTGTTCCCTTAAATGGCACCATGGCCTAGAGATTTAGGATCAGCTCCAATATGTATGGACAATAACATAGTTGGTGAGACTGCAAAGACCGGATCATGTCACTCCCTGCTATATGCTGTCCAGTAGCTTCCATTGTTCTTATGATAAATGATCAACCACATCCCAGGTCCTACTATAACCTAAACAATTCAGCCCCTCTTGCAGGACTCTCCCTTCACATCTTCATGTTCCAGCCACAGTCACCCCCCTTGGACTCCCCCCCATCTCCTGCTCTTCTCAGAACCTTCTCTGTCTAAAATGTGCTCTTCCCCCCTCCCCTCTCATCAGCTCCAATATCACTGAAGTTTCACTTTAAGAGTCACTTTCTCACAAAAACCAACCCAATCTTCCATCACTGTACACTTCCTCTTTTGGCACTTGATCTAATTGTTATTAAATCATAATTTGCTTAATGGTTGCCTTCCACTTCAGACTGACAGATTAATGAGAGCAGGAACCACATTGACTTGAATTCTCAGTACTTAATACCCTCAGTCCTGGGTAGTGCAAAAGGTTAACATACTGAGCTGCTATCTGAAAGGTTGGAAATTTGAGTCTACCCCGAGGCACCTTGGAAGAAAGGCCTGGAGATCTACTTCTGAAAAAATCAGCCATTGAAAACCCTTTGGAGCACATTCTACGCTGACACATGGGGTTGTCTGGAGTTGGAATTGACTGGAGGGCAACTGATTTTTTTTTTTTTTTAAAACAGTGCCTGGCTTATAATGAGTGCTCAGTAAACCTTTGCTGACCAAATACCTGAGAATGAATGAAGTTGTGCAGGAAAGCACAGGGACACTTCAGTTAGTAACAAATTACACTTCTGGCATTTTGAAAATCCCCCAGACTGATATTTCCCAAATACCTATTGTAGTTATATAGTATAAATTATTAACAAAATAGATCTTTTAAAAACGTATGGAATTATTTTAGTCCATCTTTAAAGCCATAATATGACATTTCTTTTTAATGTGGGAAGTCAGGGGGAAAAGATGCAGCAGGATTAAAATACCATAGCAAGATTCATGTGCTGTGCCTTCTGTTAACTCAGCCTCTTAATCGAGTTGATTTTTAAAATTCTAATTTATTTATGACTTATTGCTCTCTGTTATGTAGGCACCAGTCCTGGCAGAAACATAACAGAAAAAAACTATCTGGTCCAGAAGTCATCATGACCAGGTGACAGGACTGGAACAGGTGATCAGTGATAAGTAGCAAGTCAATAAGATAGATCTGAATTCTTTCTGGAAGTATTCAAGATGATCTAGAGCAGTCCTTTCCAAACCTTAGTCACTTGGGGATCTATTTAAAATGCAGATGCTAACTCAGTAAATGTAGAGTGGGGACCAAGATTCTGCTTTTCTAACGAGCTCCCACGTTAAGTCTACAAGCCAGTTCAAATTCCACACATTAAGTAACAAGCAGGAGCCTGGAACAGACAGGACTGGTCAACACAATTTGGCCCAGGTCAGAGGGCAAATGCTTTTCTTAGGAGGCACTAAGCAGACATCTTAGTCCCTGGTGTAGCCAGGCCTGAAAGGTGAGCAGCAAGAACCAGCTGTTGCCAGCAGAGGGAAGCAGAGGGCAGGGTAACTTGTCCTGAACCCCCCACAGTGGAAACTCCCTCCAAAGGCAGTTGCAATAAAGCTCAAAACGTAGCAGGGGCAAGAGGGCAGTTGGAAAAGCAGGACGTGGAAAGAAACAATTGCATGGAGGGAGATGTTCACATGGGCCAGAATAAACTCACAGGAGGGAGTACTTTGTAGCAGTGGAAAAAACATCAGTCAGGAAGTCAGGAGACTAAGTGCCAATTCAGGCCCTGCAGTGCCTTCGGGTCAGCCTCTCATTGACCACCGGCCTTGATTTCCTCAGCAGTAAAACAAGAGAAAATGTAAAGGACAATCTCCAATGGGCATTTCCAACCTTAACATTCTGTAGTCAGTGGTTCTTGCTCAACTTTTGAGTATTCTGGAAGTGTCCATATACCATAGGCAAAGAATGAAGAGCCAAAGAGAAGACAGAATCCACAGAGAGACAGCTGGTCAACAGTAAGGGTGAGGCGCATTAGGGTCTGTGAACGGGCAGTGAATTGGTTTGGTCCGAAAAACAGGGCTCGGTGGAAGCCTTGTGCTTTCTTCTTTTTCTTCTTTTTTTTTTTTTAATTTTTATTTATCAAAAATTACATGCAAATTGGTTTAAAAGTCAAACAGGACTAGAAAGCTTATAATCAAAACAACAGTCCCTTGTCACCATTATCTTTCTGTCCCTTTCCCCAGAAGGAGTGACTTTGAACTCTTCTACTATTCCTCCTCCATATTTTCCTCTATATTTCTAAATAATATATAATATAATCCTATTATTTGATTCATTAGCTATTGACTTTCTACTATGGTAGACTAGGGTGTTCATTCAATTACACCATCTATTCCTCTTCAATATTCTCCAAATATAATTTTATCTTATCTTTTAGATCATATCTATATTCATTGTTTCCATTATTATGGCTATGTAAATATTTTTCATTAAATAAATCAATACAGTGTGATTATATTTAATTTCTTGTACAACTTATGTTTGTCCTGGAATTAATACAGTCATACCTCAGAGATATTGCAGGCTTGGTTCCAGACCACTGCAATAAAGCGAATATTACATTGAAAGAGTCACACAAATTTTTTGGTTTCCCAGTCCAGATAAAAGTTATCTTTACACTATACTATATAGTCTACTAAGAGTGCAATAGCATTATGACTAAAAAAAAAATGTAAAAACCTTAATTAAAAAATACTTTATTGCTAAAAAATGCTAACCGTCATCTGAACCTTTATTGAGTCATAATCTTTTTGCTGGTTGGAGGGTCTTGCCTCGATGTTGGTGGCTGCTGACTGATAGGGGTGGTAGTTGCTGAAGGTTGGGGTGACTGTGGCAATTTCTTAAAATAAGATAACAATAAAGTTTGCTGCATCGATTGACTCTTCATGGAAGATTTCCCTCTAGCATGTGATGCTGTTTGATAGCATTTTACCCACAGTAGAACTTCTTTCAGAATTGAAGGCAATCCTCTCAAACCCTGCTGCTGCTTTATCAACTAAGTTTATGTAATATTCTAAATCCTTTCTTGTCATTTCAACAAAGTTCACAGCATCTTCAACAGGAGTAGATTCCATCTCAAGAAACCACTTTCTTTGCTCATCCATAAGAAACAACTCCTTATCCATTACAGTTTATTCATGAGATTGCAGCAATTCCGTCACATCTTTAGGTTCCACTTCTAATTCTCTTGCTATTTCCACCACATGTGCAATTACTTCCTCCACTGAAGTCTTGAACCCCTCAAAGTCATCCATGAGCGTTAGAATCAACTTTTTCCAAACTTCCATTAATGTTGATATTTTGACCTCCTCCCGTGAATCATGAATGTACTTACTGGCACTTGAACAGTGAATCCTTTCCAGAAGGTTTTTAATTTACTTTGCCCAGATCCAGCTACAGCCTTACGAAATATATTTCTCATATTGAAACTTGAAATTATTCCTTGATTTGTGGGCTGCAGAATGGATGTTGTGTTAGCAGGCATGAAAACATTAGTCTCCTTGTACGTCCCCATCAGAGCTCTTGGATGACCATGTATACTGTTAAAAAAAAAGAGCAGTAATATTTTGAAAGGAATCTCTTTTTCTGAGCAGTAGGTCTCAACAGTGGGCTTAAAATATTCAGTAAACCAGGTTGTAAACAGATGTGCTGCCATCCAGGCTTTGCTGTCCCATTTATAGAGCACAAGCAGAGTAGATTTAGCATAATTCTTAAAGGCCCTAAGATTTTCAGAATGGTAAATGAACATTGGCTTCAACTTAAAGTCACCAGCTGCATTAGCCCCTAAAAAGAGTCAGCCTGTCCTTTGAAGCTTTGAAGCCAGGCATTGACTTCTCCTCTCTAGCTATGAAATTCCTAGATGGTATCTTGTTCCAGTGTAAGGCTGTTACAACTACATTGAAAATCTGTTGTTCCGTGTAGTCTCCTTTATCAATTATCTTACTTAGATCCTCTGTATAACTTGCTGCAGCTTCTATACCTTGCACTTTTACGTTAATGGAGATGGCATCTTTACTTAAACCTCATGAACCAACCTACACCAGCTTCAAACTTTCTTCTGCAGCTTCCTCACCTCTCTCAGCATTTATAGAATTGAAGAGAGTTAAGGCCTTACTCTGGATTAGGCTTGGTTTAAGGGGGTGTGTGGCTGATTTGATCTTCTATCCACACCACTAAAATTTTCTCCCTATCAGCAATAAGCTTGTTTCACTTTCTTATCATTCATGCGTTCACTAGAGTAGCACTTGAAATGTCCTTCAAGAACTTTTCTGTTGAGTTCACAACTTGGCTAACTCTCTGGCCCAAGAGGCCTAGCTTTCAGCCTATCTCAGCTTTCATATGCCTTCCCCATTAGGCATAATCATTTGTAGCTTTTGATTTAAAGTGAGAGACATGCAGCTCTTCCTTTCACTTGAACACTTACAAGCCATTGTAGGGTTATTAATTGGCCTAATTTCAATATTGCTGTGTCTCAGGGAATAGGGAGCCCTGAGGACAGGGAGAGAGACGGGGGAATGGCCAGTTGGTGGAGCAGTAAGAACACACATTTATAGATTAAGTTTGCTGTTTTATATGGGCGCAGTTCAAGGTGCCCCAAAACAATTACGATAGTAGCATCAAAGATGACTGATCACCAGAACAGATATAATAACAAAAGTTTGAAATATTGCAAGAATTACCAAAATGTGACACAGAAACAGAAAGTGAGCACTGCTGTTGAAAAAATGCTGCCAATAGGCTTATTCAACACAGGGTTGCCACAAACCTTCAGTTTGTAAAAAAATGCAATATCTGCAAAGCACAATAATAAAACAGGCTGTGCCTGTAATTACCTCCTTTTTTTCATTTGCTTAGTTTTCTTCAAACATCTGACTAAATGTTCCCACACTCTCCAACGTCTGTAAAACGCCTCTTCTCCAAGACGGTTTTCCACATAGTGGAACTTGTCAGATGATTCTTGTTTCATATTTTTGTGTTTGAGCCCATGTTTCCTAGATCCTGTTCTTCCTCCTCTTTTGTTTATTTTCGTGTAATAGTCTTCAAGAAGAACTCATGGGACCAATGCTTCCTAAGTCCTTGCACTGTCATAGCGCTGTGCCTGAGGTCTTTATACCTCGAGGTTGGTTTGGCTGGATATAAATTACTTATTTTTTTTCCCCTCGAGTATCTCAAATATATTATTCCATTGTTTTCTGACATAAAGCATTGTTCTTAAACTGTCTGATGAAATTTATCTTTCCCTAATATACGAATTGCCTTTTTGCCTGAATGCCCGAAGAATTTTTTTTCTTTCTCTTTCAAGTTCTGTTTGTTTACTAGGCTATGTCTCAATGTTGAACTTTTTTGGATCCATTTTCCCAAATATTTTCCCTTTTAATATGAGGTTTCAAATAGTTTTCTATTTTAAGAAATTTTTCTTGAATTGCAGATTTTATGATTTGTTGTGTTCCTTTATTTGGTTTCTTCTTTGGGGACTCCTATAATATGTATAGTGGATCTTCTTTGTCAATCCTCTGTGTCTATCACTTTCTCGCCTTCATTTCTTATTGATTTTTTTTTAATTTCCCTCTTCTATTTATCTAAAGGTGATATCCACTGAGTTTATTTGCTATTGTTTTCCTTCTAGTTTTGTCTTCCTTTCTAAATTTTTTTTTCTTACTTCTTTTGTGAATCTTGTTATATCTCATTTGAATATTTTCCAATTATCTCATTCCTGGATTTTTCTAATTCTGATTTGTGTTGTAATCTCATATTTTATATCAATTTCTTAACTTCTCTCAGTTTATTTTTGAAATAACAGAGTTGTCATCTGTTTTGTGGGCATATCTTTCCAGAATTTTACATTGAGTAGGGGCATTATTATGCTTTTTAGTCCCTGTCTTAGTCATCTAGTGCTTCTGTAACAGAAATACCACAGGTGGATGGCTTTAATAAATAGAAATTTATTTTCTCACACTCTAGTAGGCTAGAAGTCCAAATTCACAGCATCAGCTCCAGGGAAAGGCTTTCTCTTTCTGTCAGCTTTGGAGGAAAGTCCTTGTCATCAACCTTCCCCTGGGCTAGGAGTTTCTCAGCTCAGAGACCCCGAGTCCAAAGGATGCACTGTTTTCCTGGCTCTTGCTTCTTGGTGGTATGAGGTCCTCATATCTCTCTGTTCGCTTCTCCCTTTTATATCTCAAAAGAGATTGGCTTAAGATACCATCTAATCCTGTAGATCTCATCAATGTAACTGCCACTAATCTATTAATATCATAGTGATAGGATTTATAACACATAGAGTAATCACGTCAGATGACCTAATGGTGGACAATATACAACAGTGGAAATCATGACCTAACCAGGTTGACAGATATTTCTGGGGGACACAATTTAATTCATGACAATCCCCCTTCAAAATGATAGCTGTGTATGTTATTTATCTACCATCTTTTTCTATTGCTCACTTTTCAGAGAAATTCGTTTTACTGTACTTTGGGGTATGGAGATATCCAGGTAGCTCCTCTAGTTTCACAGCTCTGGACTTCCCTTTTCTGTTGTTTTTGAAAATAAATATATGTCCTTGAACTTTCTGAGATGTGCCTACTCTGCTCCCCTCTTCCATTCTCACCCCAAACTTCTGATTCCTATGTTATTATTTCTGCTCTCAATTCAGATTCTACTCCCAGCAGTTTCTCTTCACTGTAGGACTTGTATTTTTAGTTTCTAGAGTTAATAGAGCCCAGACTACCCTAGGTACTCTGCTACTAATTGTGGTCTCAGCCCAAGTCACAGATTCAAAACAGACTCAGGTACTCCAATTGTAAACACTGTGGTCTTTTCACCACATTTCACTGTAAGCCAGAAAGGTGTGGTGCTGATTTCATAATCCTTGGTAACCCATTCCACTCCGAGAAATTTCTTGGGTACTTTAAAACGCAAAGTCTGAAAAGATTCAGGGAAGGTGATAGTAGCATAGTTTATGAATGTCCTTGAACTCTCCTACCCATAAAAACTGACAGAGCAACTATTAACTTCGAGTTCTTAAGTTTAAGCCAGTATTATTTTAAAAATACACAACTCATTGGATCCATGGTTTTTGTTTTTGCTTTCCTAATTGCTCTGCCAGAGTACCAAGTTTGAGTTGAGTCTGTGACCTTCGGCTTAGACAACACACTCGAGCCACCATTTGTAAATAGGATAAAGATTATCCGATTCACAAAGGATCCCTGATGGCGCAAAGGTTAAGCACTTGGCTGCTAACCAAAAGGTTGGCAGTTTGAACCCACCCAGTCGCTCTGCTACAGAAAGGTTGGGTGATTTACTTCCCTAAAGATTACCACCAAGAAAACCCTATGGGGAAGTTCTACTCTGTCACATGAGGTGTCACAATAGACTCAATGGCACCCAATAACAATTCCCACCTCACAGAGTTACGTGTAAGTTGAAGCTTATAAAGCTGCTGGTATGATTTACCCTATTTTAAAAATCATTAATAAACTTTAAACCGATACGACATTGTTATTTTTAAGTAGATTTATAAAATGTGTCAACTACTGTAATTTTATAGTTAGCTGCATGATTTTCACCCATACTATATGTATTTTTTTCCTGTCTTTCCTACCAGAATCTAAGTCTTACAAGAGCAGTGATTTTTGTCTACTTCTGTTCAATACCATATCCTCACTGCCTAGAACAGTGCCTGACATGTTGTAGACACTCAATAAATGCTTGACAAATGAATGAATTATCTGTCCTAATTTTTTCTTAAAACAGACTATGTAAAGGATAAAATCAATAGTCAAAAATGAAATTATTCGGCTGTTGTTGGACTGGGCCTGTTTAACATGCTCTGCCAACCTATTTCCTTGAGCCTTCCAGTTTTCTTTGCATCCTGGCCTAAAAATAACATTGGCACCCCTGCTTCAGAGTGGGGAATCAGCAACATCCAGAGTGCCAGAAACAGCTACTGTAGAAAATGGGGCAGTGTCGCCCTCCAAGTCTCTGTCCTCCAGTCCAAAATATGAAAAGCTTGAAACATCTTGGGTAATAGTTGGGCCAAGAACAAGGAACGGCACTATCTTTCTCTCGCTGGTGTTTATAGAAGTCTGGCAGTCGGTTTTTAAGTAAAGAGGCTTGCCTTAATGGAGCCATCTATCCAAATAAGCTGGGCTGCTTTTGGTGGTGGCGGGTGTGCAGAGCTGCTTTCCTCTCCCTTGGGAGCTGTTTATTTGAGGAACATAACAAATGACAATGAGGCAGAAGCCTGCGGTAATGATACTCAAAGCAAGAAAAATAATAGCGTGTGACTCAGGATGGTTTCTTCAGAACTCAGTGTATAGATGGGTTTTGTGTTTTTAAATAGCCAGCCCATCCATTTCCATCTCAAATACACACCAAAAGGAGCAGACAAAAGCAGAACCATTACTAGGAGGCTTCTCCTTAGTGGGTTTTGCAGGAACAGGGATGGTCCATGGCACAGATTAATGGGCAGAAGTTTAGTCTATACAGGTTTTCTCTTTACTAATGGAGGGGTGACAAAATCACCAATTTGCTTCATCACACTTGTTACTTGATAAATGAGTAACATATTTACATCCTGAGATCTACGGGGTGGGGGCAGCAAGCAGGGCAGCGGGTGCAGGGAGAGAAATTACCAGATACTGACAGGAAGGCTCATATTTTGGACTTTATTCACAATATTCGCTGCTTGTGAAACAGCACAATGAAAGAGCCAGGTGTAGTTTAACCCTTTTAGTTTGTGCCAAAACCTTGAATTCTTTGGAAAGGATTTAACATAAACTACAAACGCTTTAATCAAGTGGCTTTCTTCACATACCATAAAAGCATTTTGAAACATTCAAGTAAAAAAGAAAGAAAAAAAAAAGATCCTTATTTTCTGAAAATACAACCTCTTAAACACTGAGGACGCTGCCAGACCAAGTCCCATCAAGTAACAAGGAGCACAATAAGAAGCTTAAAAAGAGTAAGGATTAAGTTACATTTGTATGAATAAGCTCATTTTTGTTGTTCAGGTCCCAATCCTTAAATGATCCTATCTCGCTTATGGAAGGTATCTCCTCATTAAACTATACGTGTGGGTCCCAGTGGGACCCAAATGTCCCTAGGCCTTATGAACCTTTGGAGACGAATAATTACATCATTAACAATAATTCAATTTTTCTCACCCATTGTGCCCACCTGCAAGGCCCTCCCTTCACCCCAACCAGGTGTTCCTGAAACTCCCTGGAAGCGGCTCACTTGTGCAGATGAGAAGGCCACACCTGCTTGCTCCTCACAAGCACAGCCGCTGCCCTGGAACGACCACTTTCTAAAGGGATGCCATTCCTGCCCCATGCCGTTCCCAGGCTCACAAACTGCAACCCAGACTAGGTGCCTAAACAGCACATTCCCTGCAGTCCTCGTAGGATCAGAGCCATGCTGGTTCCACAACACAAAGGAGAAGTTCCTCATATCTCAGCACCCCAGTCATACTTTGTTTCTTGGCTTGTGCTTCACGTTAGACAAAATCTCTCATGAAACCATATTTATCGGTTTCTACCTTCTGCTCCTCTCCCTACTCATCTCAGATCTAGACCAAGGCCCTGGGAACAGCATATACACATCCCTCCTCCATTCCCCAAAGAGACACAGATTCCTCTTTGTAAGAAAATTAAAAGTCCCGAGCAAACTAACTCCTCTGGGGTCTTTCCCAGCATTTTGCCAAACATGCCAAGACATGCTTGAACCTTAGCAGGAGCTACGCAGTGTCTAATCCTGCCTTAGCCTGTCTCTCACAGCCAGGGACCGGGTCCTATAAATTTTCACCATGAAACTTCATCCTGGCCCTTCGTTTATTTCTCATCTGCCACCATCTTACTTCTAATTTATCTCATTGCTCCTGGTTTACCTCAGAAGCTTGCTAATTAGAATCACTGCTCTAATTCATCCCAAAAGCTGCTACCAAAATAATCCTAGACTCTGCCTTAAACACATACAATATCATTGTAATATCTGACTTTCAACTGTCCATAAGAGTTAGATATGTGATAGTATAGACGGATTAGCCTGGAATCTGTCAACCTATGTCCAAATCGTAGCTCTATACTTGAATAGCCTTTGTAGCCTAAGTCACTTAATTGCTCTGAGTGTAAATTTTATCATCTGGAAAATGTGATATTAATGTCTACCTCATTGGGCTATCATGAGAAAAAATAAGTAATGAATCCAGGGTGTTTTTGTAAATGTGGAAATACAAACATAAGGTACAATGTTATAAAAATCCAAGCACTTATTCCTGGAACTGAAGTCCTCCATACTCTGGCCACCACCCAATTTTCCAAACTTTTCTCCAATTACTCCCATTTCTAGCCATCCTTCCTGAACTCACAAATCTGCTTCTTGCCCTTCAGATATGTCTTTCACTTCTAAATAAAGCTAGTTACTATAACAGATAAGCTGAAATTTCGTCAGGTTAATACAAGAGAAATTTATTTCTTGCTCACTAAAATCCAAAATAAGTGTTCCCACTTGGAAAGAGGGTCTCTTCCAAGTGATGACTCAGGGATCTAGGGTCCTACCATCTTTTGGCTCTACCATCCCTAACATGTGGCTTTCAGGGTCTCTCAAAAAGAAAAGAACATGGAGAACCACATGTGGGAAGCTGTTATGGGCCATGCCTAGAGGTGGCACATATCAGAGCTTAGTTCCATAACCACATCTAGAGTAGTCTAGTGAAGTGTCCAAGAGGAATAGGAAACAGATTTGGTGAACATCTGGACACTCTCTCCCACCATTCAGACAACTAGAATGTGTTTCCCACAATGTACTCCCCAGATATATTGTTCAAAGTCTACCTCAGACCTCACTTCCTTCATGAAGTCTTTTGGAAAAATAAGGATATTATTCTCCAAACTCAAATTCCAGCACATACTGATTATACTATCCTTTGACCAACTGATGTCCCTTTTGTTAAATCAAGAAGATGTTTATCAGATCTTTTTCTTAGCAAACTCTCTAAGACCTTTGAATCTGATAGCCCTCTCTTTGATGAAACATTTCCCTGCATTTATGTCCATGATTTTAGACCTTCCTCGTTCTTCTCCTGCCTCCTATGAGCTCTATTGCTGGCTCAGTTCTTTCTCTCACTACATAACTTAGAGTCCCCCCAGTGAGTGATCTGCTTCCTGCTTAACTGTAACCTCTATTTTGATGTCTTCCAAATCCAAACCCTCTTCCAATCTCTCTCCCCCACTCTGCAGCCATTCTTCCAGCTCTTTGCAGAATTATGTGGTAGCTTATCTCCAAAGATGTATACAACATATCCTAATGAACCATCTCTTAAAATCCACACTCTTGTGTATCGCTTTCCCCGTTAATCTGGGCAGGCCTGTTGTTTGTGTTAAGGAATAGAGTATGAAAGAATGATACTGTGAGATTTCGGAAACTGGGGGTAACAGGCATGCAGTTTTCCCCCAGTTCTCTTGAAATGTTCACCCTTAGGACACTCCTTCCAGAAATCCAATTGCCATGTTACAAGACGCCCAAAACTCATGGGAGAAGCCATATGTAGACACCCTGGTTTCCAACCCCAGCTGCTCTCAACGAACAGTGAGCGTCGAATGCCATGTCAGTAGCCATCTTGTGTGTTCAGCCCAGTAGAGCCTTCAGATGACACCAGCCTCAGCCATCACCTTACTGCAACAGTATGAGAGATACTGAGTGAGAACTGCCCAGCTGAGCCCCATCAACCCTTAGACTCACGAGACATACTAAGAAATTCTGTTATAAGCCACTGAGTTTTGGAATGGTTTGTTACATAGCAATAGGCACCTGCAACAACATAACATAACTTGTGGTAGCTAACTTTCAGCATGCCCCCCAAGCGGATTTTCTCAGCAGATGGTTTTCTTAGCCAAAACAGCAAGAATCCAGCCTTTTCATCTAAGAACTTTGATGCCATATTTTTCTTTCCCTCTTTTCTATTCTAACTCATACACTAGACTATAATGCCCAGCAGTATAGAGAATGTTTGTCTTGTATATTTCACATCCAGAGCAGTGTCACTTGCATGTAATACTCAATACTCAAAAAATACTAAATATTTTTAAATAAATTAATGACTGAATTGCAGTTGCTGTTGTTAGCTGCCATCAAGTTGATCCCTAACTCATGGCCATCCCATGCACAATAGAACAATACACGGCCCAGTCCTGTGCCACCCCCATGACCAGTTACGGATCAGACCATTTTGCTCTATAGGGTTTTCACTGGCTGATTTTCAGAAGTAGATCACCAGGTCTTTTTTCTTATTAGACTCTAAAACGTATGTCTTAAAACGTTTCATGGATTCTTAGCAATAGTTTTTGTTGCCAACTCAACCATCTTAATAGCTATTATTTATTAAGCGCATACTGTGTGCTAAGTGCTATACTTATAATACTTTTAACTCTCACAATAACCCTATGAGAAATACATCATTAGCCACTTTTGACAAAAAGTGTAAACCAAGGTTGAGAGAAAAATTGAATTCCTTGCTCAATATCACAGAGCTTAAGACATCAAAAGCCAGGACTCTAACTCAGATTCTAAACCCCATGCCTTATTTCACTTGGCAAACACTCCTTCCTTATATATTCCTTCAATGGAAAGCCCATTTCTGCATTTTTTGGTAGATCCATAGTGATAGGAGTAGAGGTCAAAATTATTATTTGAAAAAAAAAAAAAAAATGAAGTCTCAGGCCAAAACCAGGACAACGTTTTCTCTCTTCTGCCATCTTTACTCTTTGCCAAAATAGTGAACAGATTAGAAAATGTGGAGAGGGAGGGACGCTATTAATGCTTTAACACTGAGCTCTGTAGGCACCTAACCACAGAACAGAGGTCCCCAACCCTGGCTGTGCATTAGAATCACCTACAGAGCTTTTAAAATGATTTTCTAAATGTGACCCACCCCAGAACAATTTAATCAGAAGTGCCTGGGTAGACACAGATGCTGGTATTTTTTAAAGCTCTTGGGTGATTCCCAAATGCAGCCAGGTGCAATCTACTGTCACAGGAGTCTTTGAGGCCAGTTTATGATGTCCATTGTCTGTCAGAAAATGATTTAAGCGTTGGTGCTACCAACGAACTTCATTTTAAGCAATAAATTCAGCTCTTCCTTGCATGAAAATGCATACTAGAATCTTCTGGTTGAAAGGGGCTGGGATGATGTGGTCAGGCCTCAAATATCAGCCTCAAAGCCAGGAAGCATTGGTTTGGGAAGAAGTTGACCTTAGATTTCCCAAAATATCTAAAGCTTCTCCAACTGTTAAATCGAGTTGTGTGTTGTTAATTATTTAGATATAAAACATAATGCAACAGAGTAGAATTTATGCTTGTTTGTAGCCAATGATCCATGATACCAAAAACCAAAACCAAGCCTACTGCCGTCGAGTTGATTCCAACTCATGGCGACCCTACAGGACAGAGTAGAACTGCACCGTAGAGTTTCCAAGGAGTGCCTGGTGGATTTGAACTGCCAACTTCTCGGTTAAGAGCTGTAGCACTTAACCACTATGCCACCAGGGTTTCTGATCCATGAAAGAGGTAGGTAAAACTGGATGTAGAGATAGTAGTATTAATAATAGGAACTAAATGTTTAAGGGTAGCAAGGTTGGAAATAAAGATGTAAAAAAAAGGATCTCTGTTCACTTTCTATTGTACTCATTAGTCAGACATAAAGTTCATGAAATCCATTTTCTCCCTATAGATGGCAACATGAGTACTATTTACTCTCTTGCCTGTTCTTCATTGCTCTTGGGAACAAGTGAACTGCTCTGAGATAAAAATAATAATAATAATAAGAGTATAATTTGGAGATGGAAGAAGAAAGAAGAACTGGGTTCAACAGTAATTGCTCCCGTAAATATCAGCATATGAAAAACAGACATTACCAAAATTACTTAAACCCATCTGCAATTGTAAAATAGCTTCCAATACCCTCTCCTCTTCTCCGCCCGTGAACTCTTCAGATTCCTGGGTCTCAGGATAATTTCGTGCCCATTGAATGTTAGCGGTTATATTCTCATTATTATTTTGTTGTTAGTTTCCAAGTTTTTCCAACTTATGGCAACTCCACGTGCATCAGAGTAGAACTTCTCCATAGAGTTTCCCAGGCTGTGACCTTTTGGAAACAGATCGCCAGGTCTGTCTCCCAAGGCACCTCTGGATAAATTGGAACCACCGAGCTTTCAGCTAGTAGTCGAACGCTTAAGTGATTGCACCACGGAGGGACTCCTTACAAGACAATTGGGAAATCCCTTTTTTTTTAGGATCCCTAGAGCAGCCCTGAAGTCTCAAGGTCACTGCTTTCCCTCCACTCCAAGTAGCCCAGTGGTGACAGCCTCCTTGTTCTATGGGCCAGAGGAGCTGGCTTAGCCCATCCTTTTGAACAGACACAAAGCTCACTTCTTGTTTCACTGTTGACAGCACAGAATGGTATAAAGGAAAGGTTCCTTCACATTTATTCATGCAGCTCAGCCTCTGCCCTATTGACATTCCTAAGCAAATGTGCAAGTGCCCAAAGACAATTAAATTATGATTCATCCTCCAGGACTCCTGCTAAGGCAGGCTGCCTGGCTGTGAGTAAAAACATATTTTAGCAGTAGCTGATCTTTCCCTTTGGTTGAGGACCAAGTCCGACTAGGCATGGCTTTGAAGTTATTTCTGTCTCGCTGGATTAGAAGTATCAAAAGAAGCAGCTCCACAAACCTTTTAACAAATATTTACAATTCTGCACTGAACAACCTCCACCGTACCTTAACCTTTACTGCCTTGTGAAATGCTTGCCAACCTCCCCGCCAAACTCGTGCACTTGCCAGGGTAGGAGGGGGGGCAGCCGCTCAAAGGAAGTGACGAGTATGAAAAAGTAAGGCATCTACTCTCCTTGTCATGGAGGAGAAAGCATGCCTTTTTGTGCAGACCTGGCCGAGATGTGGATTCCCCTTTACTTCCCCACCCCACCCTGTCCCCCCACACACATCTCTGTCCTGGAGTGATAGTCACTTGCTCAACTGACGGTGTTGGACGGACACACTTTATATCCACCTCCATGTAGTCCTGGTGTTCCCGTGACGCCAAAGTTTCCGCATGTGCCCAAGGTGCAGGAAGGACACAAAATAGCAGGCTCAAGCTGCAAAGGAGATCTGGATCATGGGAAATCTGGTTTCTTTATCAGCTGAAAGGCTGCAACACTTCATATATAGAGTTCATAAGGCTCCCTCGGTGGAGGTTTTTAAATGGAAATGATTATCATAGAATCCTTTGGTTGTTTCTTAACGGCTGTAGGATTATTTAAATGGATGACAATGGTGTCTTTTCTATTTTCTAAGACTCCTCACTGGGAGCACAGAGAACTCATAGGGGAAATAGAAAGAGAATGAAAAGGTAGATGATAGAAGCCAGGAGGAGGGAGACCATAGTCGATGGGGTTGAAGGCCCTCACCCCTCCCTGTTCAGATTTCCCAAGAGCCATGGCTACTCACCTGTAAGGAGATAAGTAAAGGACGCTAGCAGGAGGGGTGAGCGTGGATGAGATCCTCCAAGCAGCTTTAATCAGCCACGAGGCCTCTACCAGAGAAGTCACCAGAGGAAGGCAAAGCTTTAGAGGAACAGATGTAAACTGCTAAATTGACAGCTCCATGAATCCCCATGGCATGGTACCCAGGGACCCCCAGAACTTATTACGAGACCCTAAGGGACTCAGAAGCCCCACAGTGATGGAGGCAAGAGCCAAAAATATGTTATACTGTTAACAGGACCACAAGCTGTTACCTTAGGCTGGCTAATTTGCTAATGCAAATTAGAAGCAAATGAATTCAGGGTATTGGTGGTGAGGATCAAGGCTAGACATTTCACTCATTCATTCATTCCTTCAACAAATGTTTATATTTCAAGGCACAGGGCTAAGTAGGTCCTGTCCTCTAAAAGTTTACACTATCACTAATATAACTCATTGCCATCCAGTCGATTCTGACTCATAGCAACCCTACTGGACAGAGTAGAGCTGCCCTATCGGGTTTCCGCAGAGCAGTTGGTGGGTTCGAACTGCCGACCTTTTGGTTAGTAGCAGTAACTCTTAACCACTGTGCCACCAGGCCTCCAATCCCTAATACAGATGTATACAAATATCTGTAATACTGGGTAGCAATTGCTAAGTTTCATTACACAGTCTCAGATAAAGACTGCATTGGTTTAGGTGTGGGAGAGAGATGGTCTCCACACTAGAGAGAGGAGGAGTGGTTTTGCGGAGGAGCAAAGGATTGAGATAAAATGCGCCGGAGGAAACAGGGTGGTGGTGAAGACATTCTCAAGGAGAAACAGTGTAACAGAGCTGAGATGGGAAAGCTCAGACATAAAAGAAAAAAAAAAAAAGGAAAGGGTTGGATTTGATTGGGCAGTTATGTATATAAAAAAAGAAAAAATAGTGGGAAATGGGGTCAGAAAAGTGGGTTAGTGAGGAAATAGAGGTCTTAGTGTCAGTCCCAGGAGTCTACATTTCAGCTTATAAAGTAACGGAAAGTGATTAAAGATTCTTTAGCAGAAAGGTGACTTGATAAGATGGTTACTTCAGAATGATTAATCTTCATCTGATATCCAAGAAAAATCTTGTATACGGGGCCAAAATCACAATCAAACTTCACAGTAACTCCTGTTACATTAATATGCAGTAATCTGAACAAGTGACAAAATCATCTAGTTTTTAACGCCAAACATTTCTTTCTACTGCCCAGAATCCTCTCTCAGGCTACCAACTTGGAACACCAAGTTTGTCCTCATTTCCTCAGAGAATGAAAACTCATGTAAATTCAAAAAAAAAAAAAAAAACCCCACAGTTGCTCTAGAGTCCATTCTGACTCTTGGAGACCCCATTTTTTCAGAGTAGCACTCTAAAGTTTTCAGTGGAATTGGTAGGCCTTTGTCCCCAGGCACCTCTGCGTGGACTCAAACCTCTGACCATTCAGTTAGTAAGTGAAGTGCATTAACTGTTTATAGACCACCCAGAGACTCAGAATGTAAATAACAGCCTATGTCAATCATAATTAGGAATGTCTGTCTGCTGGAGGGTCAGGCAGGCAAAATACAGTGAAAACTAATTACGTACAAAATGATTCTCATCCATGCTTACAAAACAGGGCACATTCTCTGGGAAGCCTCTCTGATTGGCCCACGCCACAGCTGATCGGGGCCTTCTTTCATAGCACACGATCACGGCACATACTCTCAGTTTCTTCAAATAGCTTACCAAAGTCATTAACGCACAACTTCGTTCCTGAAAATCAGTAAAGACAGCTTTTGCACATAGACATTTTGAGTCTTACTTTGATGCATTAAACATACAACAACTCAATACGCTATATTTCAGTGTTTAAGATGAAACAGGGATAATAGTCATCCTTATACGAAATCTAGCCAACACCTGTAAGCTCTACTTGAACTTAATAATCCGTTCATAGAAAATGCTCCAGCGACACCTATAGCAGCTCATGAATGTTCGCTTTTAATTTCAGAATTGCTTTATTGTAGATTAAGAAGAGGGGCTCCAAAAATTACATGCAAGGTTTTTTTCTCTCTTTTCAAAAATGTAGATAATACATCTTTGTTATACAAAATTTACATGAGCAAAAGGAAGAAAAATAAACACTTAATATTACCAAAGATAATGACCTTTACTACCTTGTGATATACTTCCTACCAGACACATATGTAAACAGGATCATACTTACACGTTGTTTTGTAGTCAGCTTGTTTTATTGAACAATACATTGTGAACGTATTTCTATGTCAGTAAGTATTCACCTGTATACAGTACTATTTAATAGAAAAAATATTTTTATATGGATATACCGTAATTCATTTAACCAATACATTTTTGTACATTTAGAATGTTTCCAGTTTTTCAGTTTTAAAAGCATGCTGATGAGCACCCTGGTATCTAAATATTTGCTTACCTTGTAATCATATCCTTAAGCCAAATTTATGGGAGTCTAATTTCTGGGCCAAAGGGTAAGCATATTTTAAAAGGGTTTTGATTATTAAATCTTCCAGAAATCTTGACCAGTTGCTGTCAATTCTGACTCATAGTGACCCCATGTGTGTCATAATGGAACTACGATCCATAGGACTTTCAATGACTGATTTTTTGGAAGTAGATCACCAGGCTTTTCTTCCAAAGTCCCTCTAAGTGGATTCAAACAGCCCCCCTTTCAGTAAGTAACCAAGCCCTTAATGGTTTGTGCCACCCAGGGACTGCTTCAGAAATGTGAGAATGATTTAATTTCCCTCCTGCAGTGAAAAGCATTAACATTAGAAGGTTGATGCTTATGTACCCTTCCCCAATAACTTCCTCAAATAAAAAAAGAATTTGACCTTTATCATTCTCTTAATTTGTACCCTGATTACATATGCATTTATTACTGTTGTTGTTGCTAGGTGCCATCCAGTCGGTTCTGACTCATAGCAACCTATGTAAAACAGAACAAAACACTGTCCAGACCTGTGCCATCCTCACAACCCTTGCTATGTTTGAGCCCATTGTTGCAGCCACTGTGTCAATCACCCTTGCTGAAGGTCTTCCTCTTTTTCGTTGACCTCTACTTTAACAAGCATGATGGCACTCTCTAGGGACCAGTCCTTCCTGATAACATGCTTAAAGTATGCAAGACAAAGTCTTGCCATCCTTGCTTCCAAGGAGCATTCTGGCTGTACTTCTTCTAAAACAGATTTGCTTTTTCTTCTGGCAGACCATAAAAATCTCCCCGCTCCCCCCCTCCACCCACCGCTGAAGGCTCGGAACACACCCAAGCTACTTGCAGTCCATGGTATAGTCAGTATTCTTCACCAACACCATAATTCCAAGGCATCAATTCTTTAGTCTTCCGTATTCATTATCCAGCTTTTGCATGCATATGAGGCAATTGAAAATATCATGGCTTGGACGAAGCGCCACCTTAGTCCTCAAGGTGATATCTTTGCTTTTTAAAACTTTAAAGAGGTCATTTGCAGCAGATTTGCCCAATATTATTTATCATTTTTAAAACTTTTTATAAATGTTATACTGTGTATATTCTTATGTATATTGTTTTTTGTTGTTCTAGACTATGTTTGTGAAGTTTTGCAACTGGTATATGTAGTTCCAATTCTTTCATTTTTATTGCTGCATAATATTCCATTGTATGAATGGATCAGTTTAATTATTTAAGAATTCTTTTGTAAATGAACTTTTATGCGGTTTCTTTTACTGTGAACATCCTTGTCCCTGTCTCTATATGCCTGCCCATGTAGGAATTTCCCCAGCATATATATTTAGGTGTAAAATTGCTGGGTTGTGTAGAATGTGTACATCGTCAACTTTATACCAGCTATTGCCTAATTGCTTTCACGAGTGGTTGTATTTCACTCTCCTGGAAGCTAAGTACAAGAATTTCCGTCACTCCACATCCTCACCAGCTTCTATGATTTTTGAGCTTTTAAACTTTTGCCAATCTGACCGATTTTTTCTTCTCAAAGAATTTTAGAATCATTCTGTCAAGTTCTAAAACACACAACCCTTGAGATTTTTAATAGAATTTTTGACCTCATATATTAATTTGGGAAGAATTAGCACCTTTATAATATGCCTTCTTTCCATCTCAGAATGTGATTTTCCTTTCCAATTTCTTTTTTATGTCCCTTAGTAAGGTTCTGTACTTTCTTCATATAGGTCTTGCATGTTTCTTAAGTTAATTTATACGCATTGTATATTTTGTTGCTATCGTGAATAAACTCTTTTTTCAAAAGGGTGATTTTCTTAAAGCCCAAATTTTACTTTATTCTTTTATTGACTTTGAATTTAAGTAGATTAGTGTCCCCCAAAAGATGAAAAATATGTTAAGAACAAATAGCTGAGCATATCCATAGCATTATCTAAAATGTCAAATAAAAGGTCAGTACTGAAATTAAATTTTAGTACCATTATAAACACTGCTGGTCCCCTTCGTTTGATCCCCCTCACCCCCCAGAAGCTCTGTTTTTAAAAGTCACTTTTCAGTGGCTCCTCCTAACAGACTGGTAAGTATGAGGTGGTCTAGAATTCATCAAATGGAACAGTGGGCAGAGAGCGAACAATTCCTTTGGGACCCACCTTGCAACACTTTGCCAAGTTTCCCTAGCTTTTGTGATGACAGTACTTAATCCTGGCTTTAACCATTAGCTCAAAACTCAAGGACACAGGAGAGGGTAGGAGTAAGAACGGGGATTCCTACCTCAGCTACTACCCCCTCTTCCCTGAGCATCCACCTCTTAATCAGTAGGAGTCATCGAGCACCTACTAAGGGCCCAGGCTTATGGCAGATGCTGTTAGGGTAAGGGAGGCAACGTAAAAAGAGCCCACGACATGGTTTCTGCCCTCAAAGAGCACAAGATCTTGCTGGGAAGATGACCAATGGGCATGCAGAAATAGAGAACAATTCATAACTTTTTAAGTGTACTTTTTTTTTTCTATTCTACTTTTATCTGCAACCAATATTTGAGGCATATTCGTTCTTCTTTAGTTTCTATGTCACTCTTTGAATTGGAACAGTGGAAGATATCCTCTTAATACCATTACTGGTATTAAGATAGAGAGAGGGACAGAGAATCTGATATATGCTGCTGTGTCCCAACAGTGACAGCCAGGTACAAAGGGTGCCCTTATTTCCCTCTGGGCTCTGAGTGAATTTCTCCTGCAACCACCTCTCATTGGCCCTCACTTCTTACTGGGTTCCAGGCTGTGGGTTGTTCTGGGCCACAGCACTTCCCTCCCCAAAGATATCATGTTAAGTCCCCAGTCCTGTATAAACAGTCACTAGTATGAAACAGTAAACTGCTTCTCAGAACTCTGAAAGGGGTAGAAAAAAAAGTCCAGAACCCTGTGTACCTGGGATTAATTTTACCTCTGCTTTCAAAAAAGAAAAAAAAAGAAAAGAACAGCTCCTCCCCTAGGCCCACTGTTTTAGAATGACACTTGGAGTCACATCTAGTGAGAGAGGGATTAGTCTCTTCATTTGTCTTGCATTGCAGTGTGCATCACTAAAGATCTAAATACAAAAGATATATACACAGTCTTGGAGATTAAAAGTAAATTGCAAGCTATTTTGATTCTTCAGAGGGAATTAATAGTATCATATTCCTTAATCTCTTTTTAGAGGGTTTTACAAAGTAGTTTCATAAATATGATCTTCTTTAATTCCCACAACAACCCAGTCAGGTAGGTTGAGCAGGTAATATTCCCAGCAAATCCATAAAATTTAAGACTAGAAGGGACTTGAAGACCTATCCTGCAGGTAAGAAAACAAGTTCAGAGCAGTTAACTGAGGTCATACACAGTGGCAGAGAAGGAACTAGAAAACCTAGTTTTGACTCCCAGACCTGTTCCCCTCCTGCCATGCTTTGCTGCCTCATGTATTCAAGTGAGGAAAGTTCGAAGTGGTCATTTATTCTGTAGATAAAGACAAGGGAGGGGAGGAGGTAGAGGTACCCAAATATTTCAATAGTAGAAAGTCTCTGTGTTAACGCCACACCAGCTGAGACCACCACACTCGAAGGTATGGGAGTGTGAGGTTTGCGTGCTGAAGTTATATCTGACAGAGAAGTGAAAAGCCCTTCCTTCAGCCTGGCCTTTCTCAGGGGCTGCCCCGAATCTCTAAAATTCCAGCATCTCTGAGAGGGAAGGTCAGCGCTAAGGCTGACTGGTTCTTAGGGCCCAAGCTTCCTCCAAAATCTTGGAACCCCTTAGAAAAAAATTACACCAAGAACAGAACCAAATTTTACAGTTTCCCTGTCCCCCCACCCTCCCCCCCGCCCCACCCCAGTCAAAGCCAGGGAATATTTCCAGAGCAAGGATAACTCAGTGCCAGCCTCCGCCTCCTCAGACCAGCCCTTGTGGGAACTGACAAGGCTAGACGAGGTAAGCCCAGCCAGGAAAGGAGCAAGGGACCATTTATTTTATCAGGAAACTTCTGCGTCCACTTCCGTATTACCTGACATGGGAGCAGCAAAAGTGAGACAGGCTCTCCAAGGATTCTGCCCCAACCTCTCTCCCGGGGGGAGGTGGGGTAGTTCATAGCAGCCTAGCTAAGCTCTTTACTTGGCAAGCCACCAGCCATTTGGGACAGACAACTGGGTCACCATGTCCCCATGACATCAACATTGTTCAGACACCGGAGCGAGTATGACAGGAATTTGATCCAAAGATTGGTTTTGGAGAACCACTCTCAGACTGGAAGGCTGAACCCCTGAAAAAGATCTGTCTCGCCAGCTGGCCAAAATAAATACTTTCAAAAATAAAAGAAAGGAGGAGAAAAGCAGATTATGAATAGTTTTTCCAGACATGCAATTCTAAACCTAAGTCCAGATAAGCACCTTAGAGGAAAAAAAAAAAAAAAGCAAAAACATGCCCTAGTCTCTTGCACTATTTCATCTGTGGAAACAATCTTCTTTTACTTTTAATTTGCTTTGATTCAGAAAACTCAGGTAGAGTGAGATCAGGAAATTTATAATATGT
Organism: Elephas maximus indicus; assembly: GCF_024166365.1. Classification (NCBI taxonomy): domain Eukaryota; kingdom Metazoa; phylum Chordata; class Mammalia; order Proboscidea; family Elephantidae; genus Elephas; species Elephas maximus. Next base: position 50,325,004 of record NC_064828.1, on the reverse strand, counting down.
ATTTATGTAGAAGTATTCAGAACATTAAAGCACATTAATACAAGACTGAAATGCACGTCAGCCGATGATTACAGATATAAAACATAGCTATCTTCTCTACCCCGGGGGTTAGCACTTTTTGTTGTGGAATTACTGAAATCCCTGTCCACATTATAAATTCTGCTTATTTTTTGAAAGACCAGTTTTTTTCCTCCAAATATTAAATTTACTTATTTCAACTAACATGCTCCAAGTGCCCCCTATGTGTTGTGTGCGCCACTGTGGTTTCAGGGCTTCTTGGTTTTTACATTGCAGAGAGGAAGAAGAGAAAGAAAGCGAAATTCCTCGTGGGAAAAACTAAAGCTTATAAAACACTTGACTGTTTCCTATGCTGATCCTGTTGTCACTTAGAAAAACAGATAGCAAATTTAGAGAAGTTTTAATACTCCCATTAAAATGAGACGGATATTATTTTGTTTCTGCTTATAATGAACATTGCTTTCTTGCCATATTTTAAAATGGTAGCATGCATTTGGTTGTTTTCAATCCCACAGTCTAGAATAAGGACAACATCAGTGATGCAAAATTATTATGAATAATACATTATTATATATTGGAAGTTTAACAGTAAGATATGACTGGTAAGTAGACCATTTAAAAGTAAAGTCTTCCACGGTAAAAAAAATAATAATAATTCATCCAAATACCATAATATTATGTTAAATGGAAAAGATATTCTTATAATTAACTGCTACATTCACTTGTTCTAAGACTCTCCGGGCCTAGGAGAGCAGAATGTTTACAGCCTGTATTACCATTCGTATCCTAAATAGCTTTTTAATGACACTGTTCTTCTTTGGTTATATTATGCCACATAAAATCTCTGAGAGAAATGAAAAGGAACACAGTAATGAACAAGACATATAAAGTTTCCAAACTCCTTCAATAGCCTTTTGAATTCGTTCATCCCATTACTGAACACGATTTCAAAGCAGCCACTCTGACCCTTCTAATGAGCAACTGTCATAAAAGGAAAAAGAACTTATTAACCAAGAAAGTTCATATCCCGTGTAAGCCCTACACATTAAATATTGCATAATCTGTTCACTAGGGAGCAGGAAAGATCAATATTCTAAGTACAATAATCTCAAATAAGCTTAAATTAATGTTTTATATTTGATAATAATGATGTACCCTGAACCCTGAATTATGAGAGTGAACATTTTAATACAAAGCATATAAACACTTTCTCTTATTTTTCACAATTTATTTATAACTGTTAATTATGCTTTTGGTGATTACCCATTCATACATGAGTTGCACTGCAAATGAAAATCAAAGAGAAGATGCCTTTATTCTGGTACCACATAGCATAACTAATTTTCCATGTCCAAGGATATTTATTCTTCTTCGTTACAAATTGCGACAGATTTGAAAGATACTCAAGAATATCAGTCTTTACATAACCAGCCTGGGTTACTACCTAACACCAAATTTCTGCAGCCAAATAGCTAAAAAATATCTTGTTTCAAAAACTCTCAAATCAACAAAATATGGGTTACAGGGAATGGATATTAAAAGAAAATTCCCAAAACAAATCCACTTATGTCAAATTGATGCTGCATCTATCTCCTTCATATGTTTAATTATGTCTCAGTATGTGCTTTACCCACATCAATGCTGTCTGGTTTTGTGGTAAAGCTCAGATTAATTGAGTGTCTTTAACAGTGTCTAGTACAATATGATGCCCATTTAATAAGAACTTTTGATGATGGTTACAAACTCCCAGCAGAACTCTGTTACCACAAAGGTAGCTTGCAAAAAAAATTAAAACAAACATAATCACCAATAGCAAAGATTCCAGTACGGACTTGTCACTATTTTTAAGTATTTTCTTTCAGTCAAAAGGAAACTTCTGAGTAGCGCAGTGCTTTTCAAACTTCAATCACATACAAAACACCTGCAGGGTCTGATTCAAAATGTCTTGGGTGGGGCCCAAGAGTAGGCATTTCTAACAAGGGCCCAGGTGAAGCTGGTGCTACTGTTCTGGGACCCACACTTTGTGTAACCAGGGAGTACAGCAATATTTCTAGGGAGTCAACAAGAAGCCTCAGCATCTTAGTGGCATGTTTCTTGACTTTTAATAGGTTTTTCTATAAAGAGGCTCATGGCAAATACTACCTACCATTTCAGCTAAATTCAAGAACAGCCATCACTACTAGGAAGGCAGAGCCTTCAAATGGAATATGAAGCACTACCCAGCTCTAAGTTACAGGAATTAAATTCACCCTTCACTCACAGGCTTTCTCTCTCTACTCTGGAGGAAGGTCCTTGTCATCAATCTTTGCAGTTGAGGAGCTTCTCCTCACAGGAGCCCCAGATCCCAAGGACACGCTCTGCTCCCAGCACTGCTTTCCTGGTGGTATGAGATCCCCATGTCTCTCTGCTCACTTCTCTCTTTTATATCTCAAAAGAGATTGGCTCAAGACACAATCCAATCTTGTAGATTGAGTCCTGCCTCATCAACATAACTGCTGCTAATCCCATCTCATCAGCATCACAGAGATAGGATTTACACATCGGATGGTAAAATGGTGGACAATCACACAATACTGGGAATCATAGCCTAGCCAAATTGATACACATATTTTCGGGGGAAACAAGTCAATCCATGACAACGTGTATTTAAAGAGTTTGCAGTATGGTAGGAAAGATGGAATATCTTGCCATCTAGTTAATTCTGACTCATAGTTGACCCAATGTGACAGAGTAGAACTGCCTTATAGGGTTTCCTAGTGTATAATCTTTATAAAACAGATTGCCAGGTCTTTTCTCCTAGGGAGCTGCTGGTGGGTTCAAATCCCTGACCTTTCAGTTAGCAACCCAGTGCTTAATCATTGTGCTACCAGGGCTCCTTGTTAGACTAGAATAGTGGTTCTCAAAGTGAGGTTTCAAAACCAGTAGCATCAGCATCACCCAAAGAAGTGTTAGAAATGCAAGTTCTCGGACCCCACTCCAAACCTAGTGAATCAGAAACTCTGGGTGCAGGGCCTAGAAATTTGTGTTTTAACAAACTCGTCATGAATAAATTTGCAAGACATGGGATTAGGCCTTCTTGGGCTTCAATATGTAATGTGGTATAAGAATCTCCTCGAGAATTCATGGAAAAACAGGTTACTGGGTTCCACCCAAGGATTCTGATTTAATTCAGTTCAGGTAAGGCCTAAGATTCGCATTTTTCAAATAAGCATTCCAGCTAATTTTGACACAGGTATACCACAGACCCCACTTTGAGAACCACTGAGTATAACCTCAGAATAGAGGATGAAGGAAAGAAATAAGAATGGGAAGAGAGTCAATGGAAACAGGTAGAAAAGGAAGAAAGAGAAAACAGCTCTGTTTATCAGCATGAAACCAGCCACTAAGGAAAGAGTTTGATTCTGAATGCTCTGGAAAGAAAATTAGATCCAGAAAGCTGATAACTAAATAATTCACGTATTTCATAAAGTTTGATGGACAGTTCCACAAGGATTTTTCAATAGCCATAAATGATTCCTCTTTTATAACCACGGTCTCTGAGTATGACTCCTTTTGGCATTACAGGTGTAGAGAAATTGCAGGAGTTCTTTCCCACTTGATGCCCAAGAATTTGATAAGCTGTTGCCATTTTTAAGAGACTGTCATTTATTGCTTGTGGGTCACAGGAGAGCTTAATGGCAGAAATTACTCTTAAAGCCCAGTCCTGTTTAGAAAGCTAGGTCAGCATTAGCCATTTCCTCTTAGGGGTTCCTTTCTTTTTCCCATAAACTTTCAGGGATAAATCTCAGAGAGACTTAGTAACTAGAAAGTAAAGTTCCTGCCCAGTGGACTTCTGCAACCCAACAGCACAGTGAGGTTAATTATGAGGTTTTGTTGTAAATTTTATCTTCTAATCTTCCTCATTTTAAAACAAAACTGAATTGCCCACTTTCGGGCTAGGTAATTCCAGAGGATAAAACATGGAGTTCCTGGAGCCCTCAAACAGCCTTATAATTTCAAGGTTGCCAAGAGAGCACTGCCAGGGCAAAGATCTTCCTTTGTAGAGGAGTTGCTTGGGAAGACCTTGGAACCTGGGGGTGGGGGTGGGGAGGTGGGGGTGGCCAGTGCTTTTCACCCTTAGGAAGTTCAAAATCACTTCAAATAGCAGAGGCCCTCGGGTCAGATCTCTTCATCCCTTACTAGAAGTGTGAATTTAGGCAAATTACCCAATCTCTCTCTGCTTCAGTTTTGTCATCTACAAAATGGGGATATGAACCATAATGTTCACCTGTTATCCATAGGGTTTTCACTAATTTTTTTTTTTTCAGAAGTAGATCACCAGGTCCTTCTTCCTAGTGTGTCTTAGTCTGGAAGCTCTGCCGAAACCTGTTCACCACTGGTAACCCTGCTGGTATTTGAAGTACCCACGGCATAGCTTCCAGCATCACAGCTGTACAACGAGCCAAAAGATAAGTGGATTGACACAATGGCTGTAACAACGGGCTCAAACATATCTACTATTGTGAGGATAGCACAGGCCTTAGAATATTTTGTTTTGTTATACACAGGGTCACTATGAGTTGGAACCGACTCCATGGCATCTAACAACAACAATGATAGTAACTTCATGGAGTTGTAGTAATTAAACAGATAATGCATATAACACATTTAGAACAGGTCTTGGCACTTGTTGTTAGATGTACTTAGTAAATATTTTTATTATTGTCCATATTTTATGTAACATAAAATGGATCTAAATGAATATGAAAATTTCACCTGAAATGTTAAATAAAAACACTTTCTCAAAAAGTGATTAGAGAAATCAATTACTCTGCATCTAGTTAGTCAAGAAGACATTAGATCAGAATCCTAAAAATCCTCAGAGAGAAGCTCCAGGCTTTTTTCGTCTGCTTTATTGGTATTTCCCTCTCAAAGTATTCCTGAAATGGCATTTCTCAAACTTCTCAGATTGCCTGGATTTGTATTCTGGCTCTACCCTTAAAAGTGGGACTTCAAAAAGTTTCCTCACCTGTAAAATGGGATAACAACTCTGTGTGAAGATTTGGTGAGCCTCTACGGTAGCGGGCACCTCAGGGAGCAGTGTTGCTGCTATGGTGGTGGTGGTGGAGGCTGCTGTCAGCTCATGGTCCTCAGCAGCAGAGGCAGGTGAACGTGACCTCTGTGGACCTACGGCACATCCCAAAACATCCAACCAAAAAGGAGAAATGTCTTCAAAGTATTGTGTTTTACCAGTAAGATTCATGTGAATTTTTTAAGTTGTATTCCATGGCATAACTGTGTCTTTTATATAAAAGTGATTTAAATTGCTTTCCAGTTTAAATCACCTAAATTTCTCCCTCCCTCTTCCTCAATACTCCCTCCACCAGCTCTCCCTCTAACACTCCTCAAGTAAAATTGATATTCCTTGGCTACCCACTTACCCCCTAGGGATAAAAACACTTCAGTTTTAGAAAGCCCAGAGTAAATTCTAGGTAAAAAATCAAATCACATATTCTGTGGGACAGAACTTCAAATTCTCATGGAATCCAAGCCTTTCCGGAGCCATTGAGAGTGGATGACCGGGCCCCCTCCCCCAAAATTTGTCCCGAGGTAATCTTTAAACCTTAAACCGAAACTATCCCCAAAGCCATCTTTAAACCAAACAATAATTTAACTTAATTAGAAAAGAATGTCTGCCTTCAGCAACGTATTCTTTTAAAGAATTATCTATATGAGATCAAATTGACTATAGCAACTCAAAAGGTTAGATGAGAAGCTTAGGGGGGCAGTGAGTTTGTATTAATGATGTTGAAACAATTCAAGTAAAGATATAAAGAAAAGCAGCACAACTTGAAGAAGGTAACCAGTGTTACTGAACTGGTTGAATTGATGTATGTTTTGCTGGCTATATCATCACCAAAAAAAAAAGAAATCATATTTTCACAACCAAACTACAATGAAAAGTTAGTGTATTTCCTGGATCCCCAAGGATTTGCAATTCTCAAACTTTCTTCCCCCACTTTGTCCACACAACCACTTATAAGTAATAAATCACTAAGTCTACTCAACCACCAAAGATCCAATATAAAAAACACACAACATAGGAAATGAAAGCAGAAGATGCAATACTAGAAAAGCCAGTGCTCTGTGAAGATGAGAACTCTCTGCAGAACTATTACACAACTCATACATTATTTGGCGTAAATTATACCCAGAAAAATTGTGTGGAGATGTCTCCCACGTTACAAAGGCACAAAGTTCTACTTCAGATCTTGCAAATTTTCTGAAAAGGGTGCGAAAATTTCATAAGGTCACTGCTGTATTATTTTTAAGGAAAGAAGTCCTTCTCTTTAGTTTTCATGTAATAAAACACCTTAACTGAGACACTAAAATTCTTTTCTTGGTTTTCAAATTCCAAAGAGAGATTTCTCCTGGCTTATAAAGCACATGTACATAGATGGTGGTCTCCCAGCCTATTAAATTCAGAATATCATGATTTATAACAAGGTTTAAAAAAACTTACTACTGTGTAACAGTCAGAATGCCACAAAATATTACTGAAGTTAAACTCCCAATTACTTTTTCTTTCTTTATATAATTCAAGCTAAGTTATTTATAGACTTATATAGGTTGCTTATAAGTGAGTTATAGAAAAATAAATCCTTCAGGCAAAACAATGAGAGATCTTTCCCTTTGGTCCTAGAACTATATAGGAATTGTACTTTAAAGTATCAAATGATAAAAAACATATATTGTAGCAATAAATGAAAGTTTATAACCTATTAACCAACTGAAGTAAGATTAAGGAGGATTTTCATATTTGGAATGTAAATGATTTTTTTTACTTAGGCATTTATTATTTATGTTTATAAAATTATAAGTATCTTAGCATAATAACCATTGATCTCTTAAGATTCCTTTCTCCATTCAAATTTGTGTCATAAAATTGTTTTCAGTGATTACATTTTTGTCTTTTTACCATGGGCTTTGGAGATCAGAGAAGTAACAACTCTAAAGCACAGCAAAATCGCATGACTACATGAAAACTAACATCTTCCCCCTTTGGCAAATAAATAAAAATTATAGTACTGGGAAGATAAAAGAGCCCAATTGCCCTGTAGGTTTAGACAGAAATTTTTGTCATTTCCTTGGAAATCTAAATGACTGTGATCATTATCCTATGTATTTTAGAAAAAGATTTTCTTCAAAGCTGTTTTTCCTAAGAAATGATCACAGTACAAAGAGGGATCTGAAATGCTTTGTGGTTAGAATCTGCTTGAATCAGTTCAACCCCTGAGAGTCCCCGCCCCACCAGACCCAGCTAAGTGTCCACTGTAGGCACCCTGGGAAAAAGGCAACATGGATCTTTTACAGTCTTGGTTGTTGCCTCCAAATAAACTATTTAACTTGCTGGGGGCAGGGGAGATACTTTTCTATTTTTCGTAATATACAACGAAGATATGCTCAATGATTTTAAAAAATAAACCAGAAAATGCAGAAATGTCAAATGTAAAAAGTCAAACTGAGGTTCTCCTAAGCTTCCCATACACCACTTACCAACAAACCATGCATTATCAACCCCTTTCTCCACAGGTCCTCACTGTAAAAAGTTGTTGTTAGGTGCCATTGAGTCAGTTCCAACAATAGGGACCCTACGTACAACAGAACGTAACACTGTGCGGAACTGCACAGTATATGAGTATCATTTAACACTTTTTATGCACCACATGTCTGTCAGTTTGTGCTACTATGGTTACTACGGTGGCATGCGTGTGCCTGGAAGCTATGCCACTGGTAGTTTAAACACTAGCAGGGTTACCCATGATGGACAAGCTTCAGCAGAGCTTCCACACTAAGACAGGTAAGAAGAAGAACCTGGCAGTATACTTCTGAAAAAATTGGCCAGTGAAAACCTTATGAATACCCACAAAACACTGTCTCATGTAGTGTAGGAGGACAAGCCCCTCAGGGTGGAAGGCACTCAAAAGAAAACTGCGTAAGAGCTGCCTCCTCAAAGTAGAGTCAGCCTTAATGATGTGAATAGAGTAAAGGTTTTGTGACCTTCATTTGTTGATGGGACCTGACTCAAAATAAAAAGAGACAGCTGCAAACATCCATTAATAATCAGAAAGTGGGGGAGGTGGAGCCAAGATGGCAGAATAGACAGATGCTTCTGCCGAGCCCTCTTTACAACAAGGACCTGAAAAAACAAGTGAAACGAGTATATTTATGACAAGCTAGGAGCCCTGAGCATCAAAGACAAGCTTAGAAAAGGAACTGAGGGGTAGGGGAAGAAAGATACCGTTCAGAAGCAGAGAGGAGTTACCGGACCTGGATCGCGGGAAGCCCTCCGGCACCACTCCAGGAGTGGTGGCAGAGGGCTGATACTAGTGTTCGGCCACAGTTTCCTCAGGGAGAAGCAGCCAGCCTCACAGTCTACTCACACCTCCAGAACCAGAGAAGAATGGTGCTCTTGGCAAAAGCTAAGTACTTACATATATTTCACCGTGCCCCTCCTGCCCCATGCCAGCTTCAGTGGCTGAATTCCCTGGGCCTAAGATTGGCCCTGTTGAGCACCTAGAGCCAATCTCCTGGCCTTGGAAAAAGAAGAAAATTGCAATTGGGGGAAAAGATAATTTGCCAGCTCCACTAACCAGGGGAGCTCAGGACAGAAGCAGCTCATGTCCAGGCATAAACAGTCTGTGGACTTTGAGTACCTTTCCCCTCTGCATGGACCTGTGTGGGCCTATTTCCAGAGAACAGGCCTTTGTTGGCAGACTCCAACCATTTCAGCTGTGCAGTGGAGAGTTGGGTGTTTGATGTTTGACATTGCTTTGCCTATTAAACAGGGTCCTCACCTACCCACATCAGGGGCCTAAGGACTGGTAGCTCCACTCAGGTCACCCAGCCTCCTGCAACAGGGGTCCAAGGATAACTGGTACCTCGCAGTCCTTACAGCCAAAAACATTGGGTGCCCATGGTCTGTCTGCAGAACCCACCCACCTGTATGCTGTAGGGATTAGGGACACTCTTTCCTCAGAGACACATGGGGGACGATTCTCAGCCCCCTGCCTTGTTCAGAGTGTGACCCCCTACTGCAACCAGACACTGGTACCTACACCAATCACCCCTGCCCCTCTAAGACTGTGGGACAGAGCCTGTACCACACACTTGATGATCAGCTACCTGGACACCTGAGCTGAATTCGTACAAGAAAAGTGAATGGACTACTAGACTGATAGACCTGATAACAGCTCTAGCCATCCGGTGACAGAACATCAGAGCTCCAAAGGCGAAAATAATCAAGCCAGCTCACTCAAGCAACCCATCTGCCATATCAAAACAAAACAAAGAAGCTATGACACAGTAAGCAAATATAAAGTAAACTAATACACTAACCTATAGATGGCTCAGAGAAAACAGTCAATATCAAGTCACATAAAGAAACAGACCATGATCACCTCAATAAGCTCTCAGAATAAAGAGTCAAGGGATCTTCTAGGTGAATGTGCATTCCTGGAATTACCAGAGGCAGAATACAAAAGATAATACACAGAACCCTTCAAGACATCATGAAGGAAATGAGGCAATACGCAGAACAAGCCAAGGAACACACAGATAAAGCAACTGAAGAAATTAAAAAGATTATTCAGGGCCATAATGAAAAATTTAATAAGCTGGAAAAATCCATAGACAGATAGCAATCAAAAATTCACAAGACTAACAATAAAATTACAGAAGTAGACAACTCAATAGAAAGTCAAAAGAGCAGAATTGAGCAAGTGGAAGGCAGAATTTCTGGACTTGAAGATAAATCATCTGGCACTAATATATTTGAAGAAAAATCAGGTAAAATAATCTTTAAAAAATGAAGAAACCTTAAGAATCATGTGGGACTCTATCAAGAGAAGTAAACTATGAGTGATTGGAGTACCAGAACAGGGAGAGATAACAGAAAATACAGACAGAAGTTTTGAAGTTTTGTTGGCAGAAAACTTCCCTGATATTGTGAAAGATGAGAAGGTATCTATCCAAGATGCTCTTTGAACTCCACATAAGGTAGATGTTAAAAAAGTCACCAAGACATATTATAATCAAACTTGCCAAAACCAAAGATAAAGAGAGAATTTTAAGAGCAGCTAGGGATAAATGAAAAGTCACCTACAAAGGAGAGCCAATAAGAATAAGCTCGGACTACTCGACAAAAACCATGCAGGCAAGAAGGCAATGGGATGACCTACTTAAAAAATTGAAAGAAAGAACTTGCTAGCCAAGAATCATATATCCATCAAAACTGTCTCTTAAATATGAAGGTGAAATTAAGACATTTCCAGATAAACAGAAGATTAGGGAATTCATCAAAACCAAGCCAAAACTACAAGAAATACTAAAGGGAGTTCTTTGGTTAGAACATCAATAATATCAGGTATCAACCCAAGACTGGAACACCAGACAGAGCAACCAGAAGTCAACTCAGACAGGGAAATCAAAAAAACAGAGCAAGATTAAAAAAAAAAGTTCAAAACAGGGTAACAGTGATGTTATTATGTAAGAGACAGCATTAAAACAATAAAGAGGGACTAAGAAATGTAGTCATAGATCTTCCGTATGGAGAGGAAGATAAGGCAATACAAAGAAATAATCAGAAAGTGGAACGTACAAAGTATGAATCAAGGAAAATAGGAAGTTGTCAAAAATGAAATAGAACACTTGAAGACTGATATCTTAGGCATTAGTGAGCTGAAATGGACTGGTATTGGCCATTTTGAATCAGACAATAATATGATCTACTATTCCGGGAATGACAAATTGAAGAGTATGGCATTGCATTCATTACCAAAAAAAAATTTCAAGATCTATCCTGAAGTACAATGCTGTCAGTGATAGGATAATATCCATAGGCCTACAAGGTATTTTCAATCTCATCATATGCATGTGAAAGCTGGACAATGAATAAGGAAGACCGAAGAAGAACTGACGCCTTTGAATTGTGGTGCTGGTGAAGAATACTGAATATACCATGGACTGCCAAAAGAATGAACAAATCTGTCTTAGAAGAAGTACAGCCAGAATGCTCCTTAGAGGCAAGGATGGCGCGACTGCGTCTTACATACTTTGGACATGTTGCTGGGAGGAATCAGTCCCTGGAGAAGGACATCATGGTTGGCAGAGTACAGGGTCAGCGGAAAAGAGGAAGACCCTCAACGAGGTGGATTGACACAGTGGCTACAACAATGAGCTCAAGCATAACAACAATTGTAAGGATGGCTCAGGACCGGGCAGTGTTTTGTTCTGTTGTGCATAGGGTCCGCTATGAGTTGGAACCGACTCGACGGCACCTAATGACAACAACAAGGAAGACCAGTTAATACGACTATTATTCAAAATTATGCACTAACCACTAATCCCAAAGATGAGGAAACTGAAGACTTCTACCAACTTCTGCAATCTGAAGTTGATCAAACATAAATCAAGATGTATTGATAATTACTGGTGATTGGAATGTGAAAGATGATAAACGAAGAAGAAGAAGTGGCATTTGGAAAATATGGTCTTGGCGAAGGAAATGACACAGGAGATCACACAACAGAATTTTGCAAGATCAACGACTTATTCATTGCAAATAGCTTTTTCCAACAACGTAAACGTGTACCTCACTGGGTGGAAAATATAAGAATCAAATCAACCAGATCTGTGGAAAAAGACAAGGGAAAAGTTCAGTATCATCATTTAGAACTAGGCCAGGGGCTAACTGCGAAACAGACCATCAACGGCTCATGTTGCTGTTAGGTGCTGTTGAGTATGTTCCAACTCTTAGCAACCCCATGCACAACAGAACGAAATACTGCCTGGTCCTGCGCCATCCTTACCATTGTTGTTATGCTTGAGCTCACTGTTGTAGCCACTCTGTCAATCCACCTTGTTGAGGGTCTTCCTTTTTTCCACTGACCCTGTACTTTGCCAAGCATGATGTCCTTCTCCAGGGACTGATCCCTCCTGACGATGTGTCCAAAGTATGTAAGTCTCGCCAATGGCTCATATGCAAGCTCAAGTTGAAGCTTAAGAAAATTAAAACAAGTCTGCAAAAGCCAAAATATGATCTTCAGTATATTCCATCTGAATGTAGAAACCATCTCAAGAATAGACTTGATGCATTAAACACTAATGACTGAAAACCAGACGAGTTGTGGGATGACTTCAAGGACATCATACATGAAGAAAGCAAAGGTCATTAAAAAGACAGGGAAGAAAAGAAAAAAAAAAAAAAGACCAAAATGGATGTTAGAATAAACTCTGAAACTTGTTCTTGAATATAGAGTAGTTAAAGTGAATGGAAGAAATAATGAAGTAAAAGAGTTGAACACAAGATTTCAAAGGGTGGCTGGAGAAGACAGAGTAAAGTACTATAATGAAATGTGCAAAGACCTGGAGTTAGAAAACCAAAAGGAACAACACACTCGACATTTCTCAAGCTGAAAGAACTGAAGAGAAATTCGAGCATTGAGCTGCAGTTTTGAAGGATTCTCTGGGCAAAATATTGAACGACACAGGAAGCATCAAAAGATGGAAGGAACACATAGAGTCCCTGTATCAAAAAGAATTGGTCAACTTTCAAACATTTGGTAGCATATGATCAAGAGCGCATGGTATTGAAGGAAGAAGTCTAAGATTCACTGAAGCCATTGGAGAAAAATAAGCCTCCAGGAATTGGTGGAATATCAATTGAGATGTTCAGAAGAAGGATGCAGCACTAGAGGTGCTCACTTGTCTATGACAAGAAATTTGGATGACAGCCACCTGGCCAATGGACTGGAAGAGATCCATATTTATGCCCATTCCAAATGAAGGTGGAAATTATTGAACAATATTCATATCACATGCAAGTAAAATTAGGCTGAAGATAATTGAAAAATGGTTACAGCAATACATCGACAAGGAACTGCCAGAAAGTCAAACTGGATTCTGAAGAGGATGTGGAACCAGGGATATCACTGCTGATGTCAGATGAATCTTGCCTGAAAGCAGAGAATACCAGAAAGATGTTTACTTGTGTTTTATCGGCTATGCAAAGCATTCGACTGCACGGATCATAATAAATTATGGATAACATTGCGAAGAATGGGAATTTCAGAACACTTAATTGTGTTCATGTAGAACCTGTACATAGAACACGAGGCAGTCTTTCAAACAGAATGAGGGGATATGGCATGGTGTAAAATCAGTAAAGGTGTACGTCACGGTTGTATCTCTTCACCCTATGTATTCAAACTGTATACTGAGCAAATAATTCAAGAAACTGGACTGCATGAAGAAGAACATGGCATCAGGATCAGATGAAGACTCACTAACAACCTGTGATGTACAGATGGCACAACTTTGCTTGCTGAAAGTGAAGAGGACATGAAGCACTTACTGATAAAGCTCAAAGACTACTGCCTTCAGTATGGATTACAGCTCAACATAAAGAAAATGAAAATCCTCAATAAGCAACATCAACATAAATGGAGAAGTGGTTGAAAATGTCAAGGATTTCATTTTACACAGATCCACTTTCAACATCTACGGAAGCAGAAGTCAAGAAATGAAGCATATCGCATTGGGCAAATCTGCAAAAGACCTTTTTAAAGTGTTAAAAAGCAAAGATGTTACCTTGAGGACTAAGGTGTGCCTGACCCAAGCCATGATATTTCAATCACATTCTATGCATGTGAAAGCTGGTCAATGAATATGAAGGTTGAAGAATGGATGCATCTGAATTTCGGTGTTGGGAAAGAATATTAAATATACCATGGACTGCCTGAAGAACAAGTCTGTCTTAGAAGAAGTACAGCCAGAGTGCTCCTTGGAAATGAAGATGGCGAGACTTTGTCTCAGGTACTTGGGACATGTTATCAGGAGGGACCCGTTCCTAGAGAAGAACATCATACTTGGTAAGGCAGAGGGTCAGTGAGAAAAGAGGAAGACCCTCAATGAGATGGGTTAACACCGTGTCTGCAATAATGGACTTAAACAGTAATGATTGTGAGGATGGTGCAGGACCCTGTGGTTTTTCATTCTGTTGTACATAAGGTCACTTTGAGTTAGAATCAACTGGTCATCTGGACAGCACCTAACAACAACAATAATGCAAATATTATAGATAAAATGTGCCTATGTATAATTTTATTTTACAGTATAGTGAAATCTTTTACCTGTCAATTCCTACTCATGGCAACCCCATGTGTAACAGCATAGAACCAAGCTCCATAGTTTTTCTTGGCTATAATCTTTGCAGAAGCAGACTGCCAGGCCTTTCTTCTGTGGCACTGCTGGGTGGGTTGCAACCACCAACGTATTGGTTAGTAGTCGAGTGCAAACTGTTTATGCCACCCAGAAACCTTTTAATATACATATTCTTTATGTCCATATGAAAAATCAAATTATAATTAGAAGTTTTCTTGTATGGAATCAGAAAGCAAAAAATTAGTTGAATGGCCTTAATGATACATTGAATTCAAGATATAGCAATGGGACATTCCAAACATACTATGGGAATTCACCAGTTACTGAGATATCAAAAGATTGAAATGCTCCTTTCCCTGCTTAGAGCACCCCTTCAACAGCCAGAGTTGGGAACATGCATATAACACACGCTCTGCCCCTTTGATTAGTGCAAGCTTTCTCAAGAAAGGGTAGACATTAAAATTTTTGTTATAGTCTCTTATTCACTATACTTGATTGGGTTGCAGTTTTTTATGCTATAGCATCATTCAATTACAAAAATTACAATGATTAGCTTGAGATACATCATGATTTCAGACATTACACTCTGATCACCTTGACAGAGCTCTTAGGATAGGTCATTTTTACAGCAGATTGATATCATCTATTATGTCTCGATTTTTCCTCATTTCATTTTCTAAGGTTAATCTTTTGTAGCCCAAAGTATGCTGTGTATGCGTGTGTGTGAGTGTGCATTCGTGTAAGCTAGGCAGTATGAAAGCTGTGTGGATGCTAAGGACATCTCTATTCACAGGGAATCTTAGAAAAGAAAAACATTGAGGATGCATGCTGCCACTGCTTTGACCTTTGAAGATTCTGGGCTTTCCAAGAATCTCACATGATGCTCACTTTATTGTAGAAAAGAATAGCAAAAGCATATATTCATAGTGCATTGGGTCATAATGTAACAAGACTTGCTGTTTAAATAAATTCATCAAATATTTATGAAGCACCTGCTATGTACCAACCACTGTAATAAGCACTGGGTGACTTGAAGGAGGCAGAGCCAACATGGCACTATAGACAAAAGTACCACACCATCCCTCCACAGCAAAACCAAAAAACACTAAGTAAAACAGAGACAAACGTCAATCCTGAAATCCTAAGCATCAAATAAAGACAAAAAGAACTCAACCAAGCACCAAATGGAGTAAGAAACTGACACAGAACAGAGAACAAAGAGAGATATGGAGCAGAGGTCTCCTACCAGCTAATGCAGCACAGATTCACCATCTTGGAACTTGTCAGAGATCGGCAGACAGGGAGTACAAGAAAACAGCTTCACAGAGCTCCCAGCAGGAGGCAAAGCACCCGCTGAGCCTGCCCTGCTGCAGCACAGCTGAGCAACTGGCCGTGCCCATTGGACAAGGTGGTGAGAAGTATCATGCCCACAGATAAGCAAACAACAAAGAACACATAGCCCACCTGCTCAGACATAACTAAATAAAACAAAAAAGCAGGACGAAACAAACAAATCTACAGTGAATAAAGAAAATAACTACTGCATGTCCCGAAGACAGCAGATAATATCAAAAAACAGGACAGGATGGTTCCAGTAGCTGTCCAAAATAAATCACCAGATGACTTTCCAGTAGAAGAAAAAAACACTGAAACTACCTGATAGGGAATTCAAATCTCTAATATTCAGAGCTATCCAAGAGTTGAAGCAAAAAGCAGACCAAAAAAAAAAAAAAAAAAGATAAATTCATGGAAAAGACAAAACAATGGAATAATTCAGGAAAATAATACAGAAACAAAATGTCAAAATAAATTCACAACCAGAAATCACACACAAACAACAATTAGAAATCTAAAAAGTAAACAAGATTTTAGAAATGGACAGTGTCATAGAAGGTTTGAGGAGCAGGTTTGAAACTATGGAAGACAAGATCAGCAAAATTGAAGACGAATCCTTGGCTACCACTCTGTCTGAGGAAAAATCAGGGAAAAGAACAAAGAAAAATGAAGAAGCCCTGAGAATGGTGTGGGACACAATCAAAAGCAAATTCTGAAAATGATTGGAATTCCAGAACAGGAGGAGAAAGTAGAAAACGCAGAGAAAGAATTGCTGAGAGAAAATTTTCCTAATATCATGAAACACGTAAAGCTGACCATCCAAGAAGTTCAACAAAGCCCATATAGGATAGAACCCCCCAAAAAATCACCAAGGCATTTCATAATCACACTCACTAAAACCAAACACAAAGAAAGAATCCTGAAAGCAGCTCGAGAAAAACAAAAAGTCACATTAAGAGGGGAAACAACAAGACTAAGCTCTGATTACTCTGCAGAAACCATGCAGGCAAGAAGGCAATGGGGTGACATATATAAAACTTTGAAAGAAAAAGACTGCCAATCAAGAATAATACATCCTGCAAAACTCTCATTCAAATATGATGGAGAAATTAGGACATTTCCAGATAAACAGAGATTAAGGGAATATGTAAAAACCTAACCACACTTAGAAGAATTACTAAAGAGAGCCCTTCGGTCTGAGAACAAACAACTTCAGACAACAGCCTGAATCTAGGATGTAAGATCACACCAGCCAGATACCAACCTAGGAAATGAACTCTCCAGGATTATTCAAAACTTAAAGATTTACAACAGGGAACCAGACAGATTAATCTGTAAATGACAACATCGTCAGAACAATAAACGAAGGAATAAATGGTGTAATAGTGAACAGGGTAGATGTAACCTTTGCCTTCATAAATTTCCAGTCTAGTGGGAAAAATAGCCATTAAACAAGGATATATAGGAATGAAAGGGGTTTCAAAAGGGTAGTGCTGTAGAAGTGTATAGCAAGAAGATCTAAGCCTGTCCCTTGGATAAAAAAAAAAAAAAAAAAGCCTGTCTTCAGAATAGATAATGTCAGGCAAAGATGGGTGGGAGAGGAAAAGATATTGAATATTTTCTGGGATCTTGTTTTATCATTAGGTGCCATCAAGTTGGCTCTGACTCATAGTGACCCTAGGTACAGCAGAATGAAACACTGCCCAGCCCTGTGCCATCCTCATGATCATTGTTATCTTGGGATCTTGTAGTAGATGGTCATTCAGTTTCCTGGTATTTTTGGAAATCAATGATTCTAAGACATTGACCAACAAAACATTTTTATGACATTGGAGAACCTCCAGGAATAAGATCTTATTGTTTCAACATGCTAAGAATATAGACTGAGACTCAAAGCTCAAGATTTCTGCCTCTGACTCCAACCTCCCTGTCCAGGTGCCAGTCAACTTACACTTCTTGCTCATCATTGAAAGATCCTCTTTCTCTCACCCATCGCAATAGGCATTATATGTTTTTCCCTCCCTCAATCTGACTACTCTTCCAACTGCACTATGGAATACATTGTTAGGCAATGCAATGGAATACATTGTTCCCCAAAATGTAATATGAGTAACATTGGGAGGAAAAGAGATGGTTTGGGGTAGAACAAGGAACAAGGAAACTAATAGGCATTTATTTTTACAAGTTCCTTCTTTTTAAATAAATTCAATTAATACCAATGAATTAATTTGAAGAAATATTTTGAGTAAATAAGAGTTAAGTGGAACATTGCATTATTGAATGACAGTGGGGCCCCAGCTTAGACTGACTAAATTTACAGCAAATTCAGTCATATGTTTCTGCATGCCTCTCCTAAAAATATTTGACAGCTCAAATAAAGGAACAAAAAGACTGCAAGTAATGTCTGCCTAGAATTTGATTGAAGAACAAAAAGAAGAGAGCTGATAGGCTATCAGATAGGGAGCTATTAAAGCAGCTGACCATGGGCCCATATGGGTAGGCAGGCAACTGGATCCTGAAAGGGGTGGCATCTTGCAATATTCTTTCGAAGTTGTGTCTACCACTATGAAGTTTTAAGTTGCAC
Organism: Elephas maximus indicus; assembly: GCF_024166365.1. Taxonomy (NCBI): domain Eukaryota; kingdom Metazoa; phylum Chordata; class Mammalia; order Proboscidea; family Elephantidae; genus Elephas; species Elephas maximus. The sequence continues at coordinate 50,306,865 of NC_064828.1, read as the reverse complement.
CTTTCAATGATGAATTATTTTTCTCTTCATTATGTTACCCAACACTTTCCTCCTTTCCAAAAAAATTCAAATAAAGTTTAAAGGATGTTACTAGTTACACCTTGCTTTTCATAATCACCTATTATCATATTATAAAAATATTTCAAACCTAATTAGATATATGATCAAATGAAATTGATATTTTGTTCATGAGGAAATAGATGATTGATCATCTTATAGAAAATGTACAACTTGTCAACACTTGAAAAGTGCAAACTAATACATCTGAAAAAATAAATGAAAATGATAAAATACTAAGTTACCTATTACACTCAAGATGGAGCTCCCCAGAGTGGATGTTCAGCTAAACAATAACAATCCAAATTATAAACTACCTAAATGCCCAACTACCTGAAGGTTAACACTATGGGCTATATCTGACTTCAACAGCTGCCCATGAGTTAACAACTAAATTTTAAACAAGGGCAGGCAAGGAACATTATGTAAAGCATGATCTTCATTTTCAAAAAGAGAAACAAAAATCAATGGCGTGTGTCTTAATCACCCAGTGTTGCCATAACAGAAATACCACAAGTGGATGGCTTTAACAAAGAGAAATTTATCTTCTCAGTCTAGTAGGTTACAAGTTCAAATGCAGAGTGTCAGCTCCAGGGGAAAGCTTTCTCTCTCTATGGACTCTAGAGGAAAGTCCTTGTCCTCAGTCTTCCCCTGTTCGAGGAGCGTCTCAGGTGCAGGGACCCCGTGTCCAAAGGATGCGCTCTGCTCCTGATGCTGCTTTCTTGGTGGTGTGAGGTCCCCAACTCTCTGCTTGCTTCCGTTTCCTTTTATCTCTTGAGAGATAAAAAGTAGTGCAGGCCCCATCCCAGGGAAACTCCCTTTACCTTGGATCAGGGAGGTGATCTGAGTAAGCGTGGTGTTATAATTCCACCCTAATCCTCTCAACATAAAATTACAATCACAAAATGGAGGACAACCACACAATACTGGTAATCATGGCCTAGCCAAGTTGACACATATTTTTGGGGGGGACACAATTGAATCCATGACAGTTTGTATATATGTTTGTGTGTGTGTAAGACAGAGGCCATATTCTATCCCTTTCATTCTGTTTGTTTCCCTTTAGCATCACCACATAAAAATTGAACATATGAAAATTGATCAATACTATCTAGGAAAAGTTTACTCTGTCTTGTATATGCTCCACTCTGAGGATTAAGAAGATCCAAGGCAGGAAAGTAAGATCCAAGACAGGGTGAAGGTAAGATGGAGAGTGAATAGAGATCAGGGGAGAATGTGACTTCCAGGACCTAAATTAAACAATGATGACCCCAATGGAAGAGGAAGGAAAAGTCCAGATTCCAAGTCTCTGTTTGCTTTGTGTAGTATTGATCCCTTCGGCAGACAGACTGAATCTACATACTTCCCACCATTGTAGGACTTATTGGTTGGGTTTAATTTATATACAATATATGTGTAAGTACACACACGTAAGTATGAGACTTCTATTGGTTATCTCCAGGAGGTCAAATTGGAGGGGGAAAGGGAGTGGGAGATTTTTACTTTGTTTTTTACACACATCAAGGTGTTAGAAGAAAGAGTTGCAGGGTTATAGATGGCTTTTACTCCCGATGTTATGCATTTCTGTTTTTTACAGATTTTCTGTAACACATATGTCTTTTGTAATCAGAAAAAAATAGAGTACTAATTGTTTTAGCCTAGGTTCCCCCAGAAAGCAGAACCTGAGGCAAACACTTCTTTAAAGTATTTTATCAACAAGTGCAATCTGAGGAAAGCAGGAGCAGTGAAAAAGGGAGTGAGGCGAGGAAAACAAGAGCACCACTACGAGGTGTATTTTGAAGCTGGTCACCAGTAAGTGCAATTGATGGCTTAATCTCCCAGGGAATCCTCAAGGCAGTTATATAAACTGAGTGTCCTAGGACATTCCACCCAGAGATATAAGGGAGAAGAATTTTTCTACCATTTCCTTTCTTCCAACTGTCAAAGGTTCATCTGACGGATACATAGGTCCCCTGCAAGTCTGTGGTGCTCATGGTGGGTATGAGAGAATCCCATAGCACCTAACGCCTTCACATCAACAAATACGCCCCAGGGCAGTAGGGAGAGGTGAGTGACACAGGTAGGAGGTACAGTCTGCCTGTTGGTCCAAGAGGTTGTTCTGAATCTCACCTGTGGCTGGGGCTGGGACTAAAGGCCCTGAAGACAAGTTAGTGCAAGAAGATCTGAAGCAGCTCATTAAATGTGTCCTATTCACCTACTGAAATAACTCACTAAGGATGAAGGCTTAATCCTCATATGGCCCCACATATCACACCAAGAAAATTATCCTGAAATGCTTTGGAGCCCCCCACAGTGGCTTACACATTAAAATCGACTTTCTATTGTGAAAACCTGATACAGCAAACAAAACACCAAGGAATTTGGTGGATAGAAGCGCAGCATTTCTTTCCAAAATGCCTATCCCAGAGGAAACAGATCTCCGAGGAGCTGGAGATGTACTGGAAGAATAAAACAAAGAAGGAAAATTAACTGAGTGAAGAAAATCGTAACGGAGTCAAAGCCCAAAGCCTGCACTGAAGGCTGTCTTAGGAGCATTCTATAAAGAATAAAACCAAAACCAAACCTGTTGTGGGAGCTGCAGAGGAGAACTGCTCTCCATAGAGTTTTCAAGGCTGTGGCCCTTTGGAAGAAGATCACCAGACTTTTCTTTCAAGGAGTCTCTGGATGGATTAGAACCCCCAAATTTTATGATTAGTAGGTGAGTGCTTAAGGGTTTGCACCACCCAGAGACTCCTAAAAATGTGTACAAGCTTGTATATGTGTTTCTAAAATTTGTATTAAAGAGGCAGAGGCAATGATCTCAACGAAATGGAATCCTCAAAATCTTTACATCTCTATCTTGAAAGGAAGGCGACATATAAAGTGAAACGCGTTTATCTGTTGGAAGAATATGAGTACCAGGAAGAATACAGGCCTGTGTACATATTGTTCAAAGGAGAAGGAAGGAAATAGCCTAAACTTCAGGTTCTTTAAAGTCATCAGCTCTACTCTTACTTTATTTCAATCTGGATACTACTGGATAAGTTGAGCACGATTGATGAATAATGGATAGAGAAGGCATTTCCTACATTCACACAGTATCTTTTCAAAGGAAATTGTTTTACTTTAAAGAAAATATTAAAATGTCAATATTCCTTAAGAAACATTTTGTTCTGCATAAATTCTGCACAGTGGAGAAATTCAATTACTGAGGTATTCTAAATATGCAGAAAATGATCTAAAAGTTTTATAATTAATGTGTAACCAATATTTTGTTTTAATGCATTAAAGAGTCATGTAGAAGACTAGACATAATGAATACAATAATGAAGATAGTGCAATCTTTAAACAACAAATGTTTCAATTTCAGGGAGAGGAGCTGTGGAAGCTACTACAGAAACTATGGTTTCTGTAATCATACAACTGAGGCAAATTCTTGAAGATCAAGCGCTTGGTTATAGTCAGCCATAGCTTCCTCAATCAAACCTATTTTACCACGAACTTCTGCTCTAAGCTTGTACGCCACAGCGTCATTAGGCTTCAAAGACAGAGCTGCAAAAGAAGATAGATGTCAAGATACGTTTTACACTACCACTTAAAAGTAGTCTCATTTTTTAAAAATAAAAACTTTGATATTACTTATTTGAAAATATTTTTTTTCTTCCAATGTAACTAATTATGTAGTTAAGTCAAAAATACTGAATCTTTCTACTAAAAGTAACTTGGGGAAACACAGGACAGTATCTCTTTGAGGACAGTGCTGACACATTGGGGGGAGTGCACCCTACAGCAAGGAACAATTCGTGTATAAACTCTTCAATGGGAAACTAATGGGCTCTATAAACCTTCGCCTAAATCACAATTTAAGAAAAGGATGACAAATTTTACTGTTGTTATATTACCATGCAACAGTAGTTTATTTTAATTAAAAAACATATAAACACAAATAAGTTAATTTGAGCTCTATATTAAAAAAAAAAGTCTTTGAAAGGCTATTTGTGTACAGTTTCCTAATAATTCTCTGTATTTCAACTTAAACCGAAGGGGGGGAAAAAAACCCAAACCCGTTGCCGTCGAGTCAATTCCAACTCATAACAACCCTACAGGACAGAACAGAACTGCCCCATAGGGTTTCCATGGAGCAGCTGGTGGATTCGAACTGCTGACCTTTTGGTTAGCAGCCAAGCTTTTAAGCATTGCACTACCAAGGCTCAACTTACCCAAAGCTTTAAATTAAGGTATTATGTAAAGGAATCTATATTGATTACAATGAAGATATGATATCTAAAAACTGTAATTCTTATGTAAGTTTACTGAAGCAAACAAATCTGTTTGCTTCTTTCAGTCTAAAAACAAACATATCAACCTATGCAATCTTAGCGAGAAATTATAAAATAATATACCTTTACTAAGATCTGCTTCAGCTATTTCATATTGCTTTAAACAGCAGTAGAAGTTTGCTCTGTTAAAATATACTGCAGCCCAAAAGGGACAACTATCAACTACATTTGCAAAATCTTCTTTTGCTTCTTCGTATTTCTTTAATATTGTATTTGTAACAGCTCGATTCATGAGCGCACACTCATCTTCTGGATCATACTGTAAAGCCTTTGAGAAGTAGTCCCAGGCCTATAAGATACCAAAGAAATAACAATTTGGATATATTTTAATTGGTAGCTATAAAGCAATTTAAAGCACTTTTACACTTAATTTAAGGCCAGTTGTGTACCAAGATGGGCAGTGAAAGCATTCCAAGGCAGACAGTAAGGAGGTAAAGAAACTAAAAAACTATAATAAGCCAAGTAAAAGTATGTTTGCTTTTTATTATCACCATGTGTCAGCAATTCTATCAGCAGTAAAATCCTCCTTCCCTGCAGGGGTGAAATGCTCCGATGTTATTATTGTTAGGTGCCGCAGAGTCAGTATCGACTAATAGGGACCCAATGAAACATTGCCAGGCCCTGCACCTTCCTCACAATCCTTGCTGTTTGAGCCCATCATTGCACCTACAGTGTCAATCCATCTCTTTGAGGGTCTTCCTCTTTTTTGCTGACCCTCTTCTTTACCAAGCATAATGTCCATCTCCAGGGACTGGACCCTCTTGATAACATCTCCAAAATAAGTGAGGCAAAGTCTCGCCATCCTTGCTTCTAAGGAACATTCTGGCTATACTTCTTTTAAGACAGACTTGTTCATTCTTTCTTCTGGCAATCCATGGTATATTCAATATTCTTCACCAACACCATAATTCAAAGACATCAATTCTTCTTCAGTCCTTACTCACTGTCCAGATTTCACACGCATACAAGGCTATTGAAAACATTTTTTAGTCCTCAAGGTGACATCTTTGCTTTTTAACACTTTTGTGGCAGATCTGCCCAATGCAATGTGTTGTTTGATTTCTTGACTACTGCTTCCATGGACACTGATTTTGGATTCAAGTAAAATGAAATCCTTGATAACTTCAGTATTTTCTCCATTTATCATGAGGTTGCTTATTGGTCCAGTTGTGAGGATTTGTGTTTTCTTTATGTTGACATGTAATCCACACCGAAGGCTGTAGTCTTTGAGCTTCATCAGTAAGTGCTTCAAAACCTTTTCACTTTCAGCAAGCAACGTTGTGTCATCTGTATACCACAGGTTGTTAATGAGTCTTCCTCTGATCCTGATGCCCCGTTCTTCTTCATATAGTCCAGCTTCTTGGATTATTTGCTCAGTATACAGGTTGAATAGTACGATGAAAGGATACAACCTTGACGCACACCTTTCCTGACTTTAAACCATGCAGTATCCCCTTGTTCTGTTCAAACAACTGCCTCTTGGACTATGTACAGGTTCCTCATGAGCACAATTAAATGTTGTGGAATTCCCATTCTTCGCAATGGTATTCATAATTTGTTATGATCCACACAGCTGAATGCCTTTCACAGTCAATAAAACACAGGTAAACATCTTTCTGGTACTGTCTGCTTTCAGCTAAGATCCATCTGACATCAGCAATGATATCCCTCGCTCCAAGTCCCCTTCTAAATCCAGCTTGAATTTCTGGCAGTTTCCTGCTGATATCCTGCTACAACTGTTTTTTAATTATCTTTAGCAAAATTTTACTTGCTTGTGATATTAATGGTATTGTTCTACAGAAGGTAAAATATAAATTAGAAAAGAAGAAGGCCACAACAAGAAGATAAAATATAAATTAGAAAAATTGCATTTTGCATATAAAAACAGAGTATTTAAAAGCTAAAGAGATAATTGAGTTTTCAAAATAAGGTTCTAAACCATACCAAAAGGGATAAAAACTCAGTTATACTATGCAAGTTACAAGGAAAGAAGAGAGGGTGGGAGAGGACAGAATCAGCTTGCTGAGAAGATCAAACACACTAGATTGCTCACAATTTATCATCAGGCTGGAAGGGCCCCTCACAGTGTGTTCTGCAGACCAGTGGTGGAGAGTTGGGCTAAGGACCATTTGCTACAGGTCTGCAAAGAGATAAGTACAGAAGTGGAGAGTAACGAATAGTAACTTCTATAGCATTTAACATTGCTATGACATCCAAGTATAAGATCATTTTTCTAGTAACTTGTATTTATTTTAGCAATGTATTGATCTACGGTAAGTTGGAAATTAAAAAAAAAAAAAAAAGCCTGATCCTTTACCACGTGTAGTTTAAGATGCTGATTAGACATTCTACTACCCAAGGCAGCTATCTCTTCTATCCCTAATGGATAAAAATCTGGCTCCTACTTTAAAACTTGCCTTAAAAGTCATTTTTAACAACTCAGCTTGCTCTCTCCAATCCCTCACCACTCAATTTTTTCCAGACCTACTTCTCAAAGCAGGGCCACGCTTGTCTTCAGAAAGTAATCTGGCTACTATCTACCTCTCTCTATTCCATGAGTTCTGATCTTGCTAAAATTACAATTGTCATCAAGCCTAATAGATTTTCCAGTTCTTTTCTTCCAGCATATCTCTGTGGCATGGACACTCTTGATCTATTTTACCTTCTTAAAACTTTCTCTGCCCTTGAGTCAGTGTTTCCCTGGCTTTTCTCCTACCTCTCTGACCATTTTGTCTCATTCTCCTTCACTGAACTATTTTCCCTGCTACCTATACAATAATGCTTCCTAAGAATCTGTCCTTGATTTATTTCCATCTGAGGTTCCTGGAGTCAGATTGCTGGGTTCAAATCCTGTCTGTACTACTTATTAACTCTATGTCCTTAGGTGAGTTGCCAAGCTCTGTTTGCCTCAATTTAAACCCTGGTGGTGTAGTGGTTAAGTGCTACAGCCGCTAACCAAGAGGTGGGCAGTTCAAATCCACCAGGCGCTCCTTGGAGACTCTATGGGGCAGTTCTACTCTATCCTATAGGGCCGCTATAAATCGAAATCGACTCAATGGCAGTGGGTTTTTTAAGATGGAGGTAATAAAAAGAACTCCACTTCTGGTGTTGCCGTAGGATTAAGTGAGCTAATACATGTAAAGTACTAAGAACAATATGCATGCCATAGTAGAGGTTCAAGCAAGACAATAGTAGTTATTGTTTTCCAGTGTCTACAAATGAAGAGACAACAGCCTTCAGGCAATGCTCCATAAACTTTGCTGCCTCTCTGACTTTTGAGAGGCAATGAGATCAAGCTTGTGCTTCCCCTCTCATCCTTGGATAGCAGCTATTCTATGTTAAGAACAGTTAAGTGTAGTTTAAGGATTCCTTGAGATGGGGGGAAAACCGACATGCACTTGTGAAGGGCTTAAAGAGAATTCACTCCTGAAAAGTGATGGACTCATGGCCATCAGAAATGAGGGAAGGGGGTAGCTCAAGGCAGGGCCAAGACTTACTTCAGAAAGTAATTTAGGCTTCATTTAAATTCATCAATAAATTATCAATAAAATCTCCCTGATTCTGCATCACAAAAAAAAACATGACTTCAGCCAGGTAGGAGCAAATGCCTACCTCAGCTAAGAGAAAAGGACCCAGTAGAACACCAATAGCATACCTAATTTTGAACAACGTAATTTTCATTACAGCTTCTAAAATATATTAGTTAGAAAATGAAAACCTATAAGTTGAATGATGTTACCTTACGTATAGGAGTATTAACTAAAAAAAAAAAAAAAGACCAATTATTGGCCAAAGACACTTACCACAAGGGATGGCCATGATTTTTTAACAATTGTTCTAATGTCCTTATTTCTGTAATTCATTAGAAAGCAGGCCCAGTTATTTTAAAAAGTCACCTCAAGTTCATGATAATAAACTAGGCCACCTGCATATCAATGTGCATTTATTCTTTTCTCTTACAGTGGAAAGCATGAAGCTCATCTAAATGTGGCTTCAAATCATTAAGTCACAAATTAAAGATAAAAGAAGGTAGAACACAAGTCATTAACTGTTTTTAACCCTTTAAAAATTATTATCTGATCTATTGAGGGATCCTTCCTCAACATATTCAAGAAAAAATTAAGACTGTCTCAGGAAGACAAATTTCAATGCAGTCACTGAGACAGAGGCATAATATCTTGACCATGCAATCTAATTTTCATTTGGATTTCTAGACTAACAGCCATGTTTTTTTTGTTTTTTTTTTAAAAAAAGCAGGATGTGAAACCATATGCCCTGAGGGGTCTTAACCAAGTAACCATCTGCATCCCTCTAAATAAACATACTCTGGAAGAATACTGTCTGAGTGCTGTTGCCAGCAAGGTATTTTTTTCTTTTTGTAAGACAGACAAACTACACATAAACACCTTCTGACCATGATGTAGGCATCCTGTGAAACCATCTGTAATCATTAACTGTTCTTTTAACAATCAGTAACCAATCAAAGTGAGACTATTACAATATTCATTGATTTTCCTGTAATTGCCCTCCCCATAGTTTGGTTCCTCTTTTTGCCCCATAAGAATACTTGTATAACAAAACTGCCCTGGGAGGACCTGGCTCCATTTTTCAATGGGCTATGTAGTTTCCCAATTGCAATTGTTTTAAACCCTTAATAAACCTCTGTTTTAACTTGAAACAGCATTCAAGTTTTTCTCTACAATGAGATGCAAAATTGACAGGACTTAATGCCTAATTGAATGAAGGAGGTGAGAAAGAAAGAGACATGGTTGACCCCAATGTGTTTACTCAGGTGACTTTACAGAAAATGACATCTTGAATTGAGATAGGGATTAAATGAAGAAGCACTGGTTTAGAGGTACAGGATACGGAGATTAATTCAGTGTGGCTTTAATGCATTTGTAAAATATCCAGTTTTGGCAGCTGGTGATAAATAGGGGTACGAGCTTAAAAGAGAGGCAGAGGCTGACAAGTAGTGTTGTTGTTGTTAGATGCTGTGCAGTCAGTTTGATTCATAGCAACCCTACCTACAAAAGAATGAAAAGCTGCGTATCCTGCACCATCCTCACAATCAATGCTATGCTTGAGCCCATCATTGCAGCCACTGTGTCAATCCATCTCATTGAAGATCTTTCTCTCTTTCACTGATCTTCTATGTTAGCAAGAATATCCTTCTCCAGGGACTGGTCCCTCCTGATAACATGTCCAAAGTACATGAGACAAGTCTCACCATCCTTGCTTCTAAGGAACATTCTGGCTGTACTTCTTCCAAGACAGACTCGCTCGTTGTTCTGGCAGTCCATGGTATAGTCAATATTCTTCTCCAGCACCATAATTTAAAGGCATTAATTCTTCTTTGGTCTTTCTTATTCATTGTCCATGCATATGAGGCAACTGAAATACCATGGCTTGAGTCAGGCGCACTTTAGACCTCAAAGTGACAAGTGGTATAAGCCATGGGAATAGACAGTTTTCCGAGTAAGTAAATTTAAGGAGAAAACGGTAGAGTATGGTTCCTGTCCCTAACAACCTTACTGTCTAATTGGAATGAGGAGGTAAGAGATAAACCCATAAAAGCAATTGTAGAGTGGTATAAAGCAATATTGAATCTGTATAGCAACAAAGCAGTTTAGAGTTAGGATCTCATTTTAAAATCATAACCACAAACCTTAAATTAGAACTCAATGTTGTCTGGTAATCAATCATATTATGACATAGGAAAATGAATGGGTATCACTCATCTTTAAGGAAAATAATAATAATAACTCTTAACACCACAGCCCACTCCAGCTACCACCTCCATTTCATTCTTTGCTTCACGGCGGAGTTTTTTAAACCAATTGTCTATAATCACTTTCTCTAATTTTTCACCCCACAGTCTCTCCACAACCCTTTCCAGTCAAGCCTCCACTACTCCTCTGACATATTCTTGCCAAAGTCATCAATGACCTCTTCTTACTTGACCTCTCAGCAGAATTTGACACAGGTAACACTTTTCCCTTCTTAAAGCAACTTATTCTCCAGGCAATAGCATATTTCCTGCTTTCCTTTCCATCATCCTGATTGGGTGCTCCCTTCTCAGTCTCCTTTTTGGTGCCTCCTCTCTGCTCCACTTCTAATCACTGGTGTTACACTAGAGTTTGCTCCTTACACCTCCTCTTCTTCTCCATCTACACTCTCTACTAAAGTAACCTCATGTTGTTGGGTGCCCTCGAGTCAATTCCGACTCAAACAGACCCCCGGGACAGAGTAGAACTTCCTCAGAGAGTTTCCTAGGCTGTAATCTTTATGGAAGCAGGTCTCCAGCACTTTCTCCTGAGGAGCCACATGGTGGTTTCAACCACCAACCTTTCAGTTAGCAACTGAGAGCTTAACCTTTACGATTCCATACATATGCTACTATTGATATGCTGATGCTTATATGGGATTGTATTAGACATTTTATGGAGCCCTGGTTGTGCAGTGGTTAAGCTCTGAACTGTTAACTGAAAGGTGGGTGGTTCAAACTCAGCCACTTGGAGAGACAAAGATGAGACAGTCTGATTCCAGAAAGATTTGTAGCCTTGGAAAATCTATGGGGCAGTTCTACTCTGCCCTATAGGGTCGCTATGAGTCGAAATCAACTCCATAGCAATTTTTTTTTAATTAGGCATTTATTACTGCTTATTTTCTTGTTTATCTCCCTTTTTATTTTCTTTTTCTCTCTTCAATAAAATGTAAGCTAGATCAGAAAAGAAGCCTTTCTAGTCTTGTTCAGTGTTGAATCCTCCAGGTCTTTATTAATGCTTAAAACATGGCAGGTACTTTGTAAATATATGGAGCTTGAATGAATGAAGACCTAAATAAAATCAGGAAGCATCTGCTGAATGTTCCTAGCAAAAGAAAGACTAGAACCATAGCATCTTAGTACATAAATGTGCCTGAAAGATCATTTTATTAAGGGGTATGGTGACAGTATTGCATGGCAGAGGGCAATATAGAGGTGACAAGTCTCAGATAATATCAGCCAAAAAAAAAAAAAAAACTTTTAAAAATGAGTACATCATCTTAGAAGGCAAGGGCTATGAAAAGTTCTGAGAAACACAGAGCTGGAAGTAAGGGTTTACCCAAACCTGGCTAGGTGTTATGGACTGAACTGTGTCCCCAAAAAATATGTGTTGTAAATCCTAACCTCTATGCCTGTGGTTATAATCCCATTTGGGAATGGATTTTCTTTGTTATGTTGATGAGGCAGGATAAGTGCAGGCTGTAGTTTAGGTCAATCTCTTTGAGATTAAACAAGGGAGCAGAACACAGATGAGGTAAAATAGATGCCAAGACACATGGACATCTCCAAGGAACAGGAAGCAGAAGCTGAAGAGACAAGGACTTTCCTCCAGAGCTGACAGAGAAAGAAAGTCTTCCTCTAGAGCTCTTGCTCTAAATTTGGACTTTTACCCTTCTAAACTGTGAGAAAATAAATTTCTGTTTGTTAAAGCCAACCACTTGTATTGTTTCTGTTATAGCAGTACTAGATAACTAAGACACTAGGCAAGAGAAGTCATATTTCAAAGTCCTTTGCTATACTATCAGAAGCTGCCAGACTTGGAATGTTGCCATAGCCCATTACCTTGTTTTCCATAGGAATCTGGGCTATTAATCCAGAAAAAAATTTTATCTCATTGAAATATGAGTAACAGAAAAGCAAGGTGCCTGTCTTCATTATAAAAGCAAGGATGAAAACAGCTTAACTTTTAGAAAGATAATAACGACTCACCAGAAAAAATTATTATCACAATATAGACAGAAATTATAACATTTCAAAATGAACTAGAAAAAAATGTTAAGGTAGCAACTGCAGTTAAGAAAAAAAAAAAATCAGAAATAAAGGATCTCAGACAAGTAGTGGCCAGGGAGATATGACATGAGATGGAAGGGGGTGGGGCGGGAAACATATAAGAAACCTAAGTATAAGGCCCACATGGGTAACAGATATCTCAAAAAGCCCAGTAAAGATTCAGAAGACAGATGTGAGAATAGTAAAGAAAATGAAACAAAAATTAAAAGATAAAAAACATTTGAGAGAAAGTAAGAGGCATATCGAATTTCTGGGTAGTACAAACAGTGAATGTGCTTGGCTGCTAACTGAAAAGTCGAAGGTTTGAGTCTACCCAGAGGCACCTTGGAAGAAAGGCTTGGTGATCTACTTCTAAAAATTTCAGCCATTGAAAACCCTATGAGGCAGTCTACTCTGACACACATGGGGTCACCATGATCTAGAATCGATTCAAGGACAACTGGTTAATAGGTACATAGACGTCAAAGGACAGTCAACATACTTACAATTGGTGTTCCCAGCTGGGGGGAAAAATCAAAGCAATGAAACATTAAAAAAAAAAAAAAAACTATAATTCAACAAAGCCTTCCTGAAATTTACATAAAGAAAACACACACTGTGTGCTTGATAAAACTGACTCCAAATGGTCAACTCTAAGACATACCTTGTTAAATTTTTTTACTTAAAAAAAAAATCATTCTGGCTAAAAGAACACATTGATTAAGAGAGAGAAAAAAAAGATCAGTTTTGAAACAGGCTTCATGACAACACCACTCAATACCAGAAAACCGTGGAACACAAGACACAAGGAAAGAAAAAGTGAGCCAAGAATTTTAAACCTCGACTTGGTGTCTTTAAGGCATAAAAGCTACAGGCAAACAGCTATGAACATGCAAAAATTCAAGGAATATTATTCTCGAAGCCCTTCCTCAGGACTCTAGTTCTAGAGGACTAATTTCAGACAACCAAGGAATGACTGGAGGGAAGAGGAACTTTGACATAAAGCCTGACAATGCAAATTGAATATATTTAACTGGGGAATTAAGACTAAAAGGTGCAATAAAGATAACAAAATAGTATGTAAATATTAAATCCTCTGACAATATAGAAATAATAAAACTCTAAACAAAATGCGAGAACAGGGGGAGCACTTGGAAAGTAAGCTGACACCACAAATTGACACAGTAAGTTCAAGCATATTTAAAAGTACAATTAAAAACATTTTAAAAAAGAGAGAATGCTATTAGCTGAAATTGAAAAATGGATGAGAGGAAGAAATAATGGAAGGGGGTTACAGGGTAATTTTATTGTTGCTCATAGTAGAAAAACTAATAAAATACAGTATGGAACTAAGGATATATTAGAGTATTTTCATAAAGGTAATAACTACAGAAAAAATACAAAACTTCTGCAATATCAGGAAAACTCTAAAAAAAAAAAGTAAACGTATCAAAGGGTAAAATGCTTTTTAAAACAGAAAGAAACAGGAAACATATAATAGCAGAACTAAGACCAAACATACTGATCATGCCAAAATATAAATGGGCTTAACTCACCTATTAAAAGATAAATATTTTCAAATTGGATCTTAAAGCAAAATCCAACTCTATACTGTATAAAAGAGACACACCAAAAATGAAAGAAACTAAACACTGAAAATAAAAGAAAGGGCAAAGGAATACCAGGCAAAAGCAAACCACAAGAAGTCAGAGGACATCATCTTGGTATCAAATAAAGTTAAAATCTGTTCCAAAAAGCATTAAAAGAAACAAAGAGCATTTTATATTGTGGAAGGCGACAATTCACAATGCATATATAATGGGTATGAACATCTGTACATAAAACAATGTAGCAGCAACTTTCATAAAGCAGAAAATGCAAGAGATATAGGGAGACATATATAGGAACATAATAATGATAAAATACTTGAATAAACTTATCTCAGTCTAAGACAAATCAAGCGAAAAAAATGAACAAACATTAATTAAAAACACAATTAACAAGGTAGACCTTATAAATATGTATTTAACCCAATATCCTGGTAATAGAACCCTTCTTTCAAAACACCTTGGAAGATTTAAAAAAAAAATTTGACATATATGCAAAAAATTTCAAAATTTGAAAAATATAAAGATCTTCCATGTGGAAATTTTAAACACTCTGTTCATTTATTTATTTATTTTATTGTTGTTGCAAACTTGTATATGTTATAGCATTTATTGAAATTGTCCCTTTTTCTCATGTAATTCTTAGTGTCTATTCACCTTTTTTTTTATTCACCTTGGTCAAGTTCTGCTGACTTAACCCATAATTGGGATTGCTTTTCCCATCAAGAAAAGTATTTTTTTTTTATTCACCTTTTTTTTTATTCACCTTGGTCAAGTTCTGCTGACTTAACCCATAATTGGGATTGCTTTTCCCATCAAGAAAAGTAAGAAGTGTCTACTATCTAGAAAGTGATTCCCCCTCCCTCTCCCTCTCATCCCTGGTAACCATCAAAGAACTTTGCTTTCTGCGTGTATATCTATTCTTGACTTTTTATAACAGTGGGACCAGGCAATATTTGTCTTTTTGTGATTGACTTACTTCACTCAGCACAATGTCCTCCGGTTTTATCCATGTTATGTTTCACGGATTCCCATTATTCTTTATAGTTGCATAGTATTCCATCATATGTACCACAATTTGTTTATCCATTCATCCATTGATGGGCACTTAGGTTGTTTCCATCTTTTTGCTATTGTGAATAATGCTGCAGTGAACATAGGTGTGCATATGTCTATTCCTGTCACTGTTATTATATATCTAGGATACATAACTAGGAGTGAGATCATTGGATCATAAGGTATTCCGATTTCTAGCTTTTTGAGGAAGCACCATACTGTTTTACACAGTGGTTGTACCATTTTATAATCCCACCCGCAACGTATAAGAGTTCCAATCCCCCCCACAACCTTGCCGGCATTTGTTTTCTGTTTTTTTTACAGTTGCCATTTTTGCAGGGATGAGATGGTGTTTCATGGTAGTTTTGATTTGCATCTCTCTTATTGTTAATGAACATGAGCATCTTTTCTTGTATTTGTTGGCTGCCTGAATTTCCTTTCTGGTGAGGTGTCTCTTCATGACCTTTGCCCATGTTTTGATTGCATTGTTTGTCTTTGTGTTGTTGAGTTATTGAAGTTTTCCACATATTTTAGAGATTATATCCTTATCAGATACATCCTTGCCAAAGATTTTTTCCCAATCTGTAGGTTCTTTTTTTATTCTATTGGTAAGATCTTTCGATGAGCATAAGTATTTAACTTTTAGGAGGTCCCAGTTATCTAATTTATCTTCTGTTGTTTGTGCATTTTTAGTTGTGTTTGATAGGCTATTTATGCCAAAAATTAGGTCCCCCAGTTTTATTATCTTCCAAGAACTTTATAGTTTTAGCTTTAACGTTTAGGTCTTTGATCCATTCTGAGTTTTTGTGCATGGTGTGAGGTATGGATCCTGATTCATTTTTTTGCATATGGATATTCAGTTTTGCCAGCACCATTTGTTAAATATACTGTTTCTTCCTCATTCAGTGGA